>NW_028157515.1:305950-330950 GCF_964263955.1 Coregonus lavaretus
CAACCTCTGAGATCCTGATGTAAGGGAATGTTGTGCTTTTGGTTTGGTTATAATGTTATGTCCTGTCACCAAGGACTGTCTGCCCTTCCTCTTTAAATCAATCAGTATCAAACTCAACCTAAATTGGTCATTCAAGCCAGATAGGAACAACTATCAAGAGCATAGATGATTGTATGAACACATCATATCACATGAACAACCTATGGGGAGGAGTTGGTCCTGTGCGTGTCAGACCTGGGCAGAAAATAGCTGTATTTTGTAGTTTAAAATACTTGAGGTAGTATAGTTTATATAGAGTTTCAACTGGAGGTATACCAAACCATTTTTTGATATACTGAGAGGACCGTTAATAGCATATTTTAACCACTCCTATGTAAATGGTCAATTATCAGACACTCAACAAGAAGGTCTGATTTCATTATTACTGAAACAAGACCCAGGTGGTAAATATAAAGATCCAGTCCATGTAAAAAAAATTGGAGGCCCCTTTACACTTCAGTGTTGTGATGCAAAAAATTCTAGCAAAATGCTTAGCGCATAGAATTAAAAAGGTATTGTCGGATATTATTCATCCTAATCAGACAGGTTTTTTACATGGACGATACATTGGAGATATTATAAGACAAGTACTGGAAACAATAGAACACTATGAAAAATCTGGGAAACCAGGCCTGCTATTCATAGCTGACTTTGAAAAGGCCTTTGATAAAGTACGACTGGAGTTTATATATAAATGCCTGGAATATTTCAATTTTGGGGAATCTCTTATACAATGGGCTAAAGTTATGTATAGTAACACTATGTGTAAAATAGTAAATAATGGCTACTTCTCAGAAAGTTTTTAACTGCCAAGAGGAGTAAAACAAGGTTCTCCACTATTGGCATATCTATTTATTATTGCCATCGAAATGTTAGCTATTAAAATCAGATCCAACAATAATATTAAGGGGTTTGAAATCCAGGGCTTAAAAACAAACGTGTCATTGTACACTGATGATTCATGTTTTCTTTTAAATCCACAATTTGGATCCCTCCACAGCCTCATAGAGCATCTACATACTTTTTCTAGCCTCTGGATTAAAACCAAATTATGATAAGTGTCCTATATTACGTATTGGATTAATTTTTTTTTTTAAACTATTACATTACCGTGTAGTTTACCAATAAAATGGTCTGACTGGGATGTGGACATGCTCGGTATACATGTCCTGAAAGAAAGAAATAATTTTAATAGAAAGTTAGCAAAAATAGATAAGATCTTGCTACCATGGAAAGGAGAATATCTGTCTATTTGTGGAAAAATCACCCTGATTAACTCCTTAGTCATATCCCAGTTTACCTATTTGCTTATGGCCTTGCCTACACCTAGCAACCTGTTTTTAAATTATATGAGCAAAACATATTCAATTTTATTTGGAACGGCAAGCCAGACAAAATTAAATGGGCCTATTTATATAACAAATATGTATTTGGAGGGCATCAATTATTAAATATTAAAGCATTAGACCTCTCACTAAAGGTATCAGTCATACAAAAGTTATACTTAAATCCGAACTGGTTTTCTAGCAAATTAGTAAGAATGTTTCACCCCATGTTCAAGAATGGCCTTTTTCCCTTTATTCAGATTACAACCTCTCACTTTCGGTTATTTGAAAATGAAATCATCTCCAAAATATAATTATTTTTAAAACAAGCCATAGAAAGAAAGTTGGTTGCAATTTCAGTTTAATCCACCAGAAAAGACAGAACAAATAATAAAACAAATATTGTGGTAAACCTCAAATATACTAATTGATAAAAAACATTATTTTTCGATAAAATTTAAAAAAAAAGGTATAATCTTTGTAAATGATATCATAAATAGGACTAGTGGAGTTACGTCACACTGTCAGAGTTCGGATGTGGATGCAAGCGCAGGACAAAGAGGTTCAATCCAAAATGTCTTTACTAAATAAAGCACAGGGAAAACAAAGGGCTCAAAAACAAAGGAGGCGAACGATTACGCACACACGCGTAAACACTAAACATACACGAGACACCGAACGGACAAGCGGACAATTACACACAACTGCAAACAAACCAAAAGGGAAACTTATAGGTGACATAATCAAAACTCAATACGAAACAGGTGCACACACAAGACTAGACCAAACAACTATCGAAACATCCAGCGGTGGCAGCTAGTACTCCGGGGACGACGAACGCCGAAGCCTGCCCGAGCAAGGAGGAGGAGCAGCCTCGGCAGAATCCGTGACACACACATGCAGCTAACAATAATATATGGATATATGTCTGCTCTACCCAAAATTACATTAAACTAATTGCAGTATTACGGAAGAGGCAAGTGGAAGGGGGAAAAAGTAAAGAACTTGTCTGTCGGCCCTGCATTAAAGAAAATTATACCAGTTTCATTTAAGGACCAAAAAATTGACAGCTGTGCCAAATAGATTGCAAAATAGTTGGGAAGAGATTTTCGATGTACCGATTCCATGGCACATGGTTTATGAACTGATACGCAAAACGACGCCAGATTCAAAACTTAGAATTTTTCAATTTAAATTATTATACAGAATTCTTGCAACCAATAGAATGTTATATATATAAATATATATATATATACAGTGGGGAAAAAAAGTATTTAGTCAGCCACCAATTGTGCAAGTTCTCCCACTTAAAAAGATGAGAGAGGCCTGTAATTGTCATCATGAAACTGGCTCTAATGAGGACAACCACAGGAAAGGAACACCCAGAGTTACCTCTGCTGCAGAGGATCACTTCATCAGAGTTAACTTACCTCAGATTGCAGCCCAAATAAATGCTTCACAGAGTTCTAGTAACAGACACATCTCAACATCAACTGTTCAGAGGAGGCTGTGTGAATCAGGCCTTCATTGTCAAATTGCTGCAAAGAAACCACTACTAAAGGACACCAATAATAAGAAGAGACTTGCTTGGGCCAAGAAACACGAGCAATGGACATTAGACCGGTGGAAATCTGTCCTTTGGTCTGATGAGTCCAAAATTGAGATTTTTGGTTCCAACCGCTGTGTCTTTGTGAGATGCAGAGTAGATGAATGGATGATCTCTGCATGTGTGGTTCCCACCGTGAAGCATGGAGGAGGAGGTGTGATGGTGTGGGGGTGCTTTGCTGGTGACACTGTCTGTGATTTATTTAGAATTCAATGCACACTTAACCGGCATGGCTACCAGAGCATTCTGCAGAGATACGACATCCCATTTGGTTAGCGCTTAGTGGCACTATCATTTGTTTTTCAACAGGACAACGACCCAAAACACACCTCCAGGCTCTGTAAGGGCTATTTTACCAAGAAGGAGAGTGATGGAGTGCTGCATCCGATGACCTGGCCTCCACAATCACCCAACCTCAACCAAATTGAGATGGTTTGGGATGAGTTGGACCGCAGAGTGAAGGAAAAGCAGCCAACAAGTGCTCAGCATATGTGGGAACTCCTTCAAGACTGTTGGAAAAGCATTCCTCACGAAGCTGTTTGAGAGAATGCCAAGAGTGCGCAAAGCTGTCATCAAGGCAAAGGGTGGCTGATTTGAAGAATCTAAATTCAAAAATATATTTGGATTTGTTTTACACTTTTTTATTTACTACATGATTCCATAGTTTTTATGTCTTCACTATTATTCTACAATGTAGAAAATAGTACTAATAAAGAAAAACCCTTGAATGAGTAGGTGTGTCCAAACTTTTGACTAGTACTGTATGTGTATGTATGTATATATGTATATGTATATATTTATATCGTGTATGTGTGGGTATGTAGAGTGGCTTGCGAAAGTATTCACCCCCCTTGGCATTTTTCCAATTTTTTACAACCTGGAATTAAAATAGATTTTTGGGGGGTTTGTATCCAAAAGTCAAAGTCAATACTTTGTAGAGCCACCCTTTGCAGCAATTCAGCTGCAAGTCTCTTGGGGTATGTCTCTATAAGCTTGGCACATCTAACCACTGAGATTTCTTTCCATCCTTCAAGGCAAAACTGCTCCAGCTCCTTCAAGTTGGATGGGTTCCGCTGGTGTACAACAATCTTTAACTCATACCACAGGTTCTCAATTGGATTGAGTTCAGGGCTTTGACTAGGCCATTCCAAGACATTTAAATGTTTCCCCTAAAACCACTTGAGTGTTGCTTTAGCAGTATGCTTAGGGTCATTGTCCTGCTGGAAGGTGAACCTCCATCCCAGTCTCAAATCTCTGGAAGACTGAAACAGGTTCCTTTCAAAAATGTCCCTGTATTTAGCGCAATCCATCATTCCTTCAATTCTGACCAGTTTCCCAGTCCCTGCCGATGAAAAACATCCCCACAGCATGATGCTACCACCACCATGCTTCACTGTGGGGATGGTGTTCTCGGGGTGATGAGAGATGTTGGGTTTGCGCCAGACATAGCGTTTTTCTTGATAGCCAAAAAGCTCAATTTTAGTCTCATCTGACCAGAGTACCTTCTTCCATGTGTTTGGGGAGTCTCCCACATGCCTTTTGGCAAACACCAAACGTGTTTGCTTATTTTTTTCTTCAAGCAATGGCTTTTTTCTGGCCACTCTTCCGTAAAGCCCAGCTCTGTGGAGTGTACGGCTTAAAGTGGTCCTATGGACAGATACTCCAATCTCCGCTGTGGAGCTTTGCAGCTCCTTCAGGGTTATCTTTGGTCTCTTTGTTACCTCTCTGATTAATGCCCTCCTTGCCTGGTCCGTGAGTTTTGGTGGGTGGCCCTCTCTTGGCAGGTTTGTTGTGGTGCCATATACTTTCAAATTTTTTATAATGGATTTAATGGTGCTCCGTGGGATATTTTTTTATAACCCAACCCTGATCTGTACTTCTCCACAACTTTGTCCCTGACCTGTTTGGAGAGCTCCTTGGTCTTCATGGTGCCGCTTGCTTGGTGGTGCCCCTTGCTTAGTGGTGTTGCAGACTCTGGGGCCTTTCAGAACAGGTGTATAGGAATATACTGAGATCATGTGACAGATCATGTGACACTTAGATTCCACACTTGTGGACTTTATTTAACTAATTATGTGACTTCTGAAGGTAATTGGTTGCACCAGATCTTATTTAGGGGCTTCATAGCAACGTGAGTGAATACATATGCACGCACCACTTTTCCGTTATTTATTTTTTAGAATTTTTTGAAACAAGTTAGTTTTTTCATTTCACTTCACCAATTTGGACTATTTTGTGTATGTCCATTACATGAAATCCAAATAAAATCCATTTAAATTACAGGTTGTAATGCAACAAAATAGGAAAAATGCCAAGGGGGATGAATACTTTTGCAAGGCACTGTATGTATGTATGTATATATATATATAAATATATACAGTGGGGAAAAAAAGTATTTAGTCAGCCACCAATTGTGCAAGTTCTCCCACTTAAAAAGATGAGAGAGGCCTGTAATTTTCATCATAGGTACACGTCAACTATGACAGAAAAAATGAGGAAAAGAAATCCAGAAAATCACATTGTAGGATTTTTAGTGAATTTATTTGCAAATTATGGTGGAAAATAAGTATTTGGTCAATAACAAAAGTTTCTCAATACTTTGTTATATACCCTTTGTTGGCAATGACACAGGTCAAACGTTTTCTGTAAGTCTTCACAAGGTTTTCACACACTTTTGCTGGTATTTTGGCCCATTCCTCCATACAGATCTCCTCTAGAGCAGTGATGTTTTGGGGCTGTCGCTGGGCAACACAGACTTTCAACTCCCTCCAAAGATTTTCTATGGGGTTGAGATCTGGAGACTGGCTAGGCCACTCCAGGACCTTGAAATGCTTCTTACGAAGCCACTCCTTCGTTGCCCGGGCGGTGTGTTTGGGATCATTGTCATGCTGAAAGACCCAGTCACGTTTCATCTTCAATGCCCTTGCTGATGGAAGGAGGTTTTCACTCAAAATCTCACGATACATGGCCCCATTCATTCTTTCCTTTACACGGATCAGTCGTCCTGGTCCCTTTGCAGAAAAACAGCCCCAAAGCATGATGTTTCCACCCCCATGCTTCACAGTAGGTATGGTGTTCTTTGGATGCAACTCAGCATTCTTTGTCCTCCAAACACGACGAGTTGAGTTTTTACCAAAAAGTTCTATTTTGGTTTCATCTGACCATATGACATTCTCCCAATCCTCTTCTGGATCATTCAAATGCACTCTAGCAAACTTCAGACGGGCCTGGACATGTACTGGCTTAAGCAGGGGGACACGTCTGGCACTGCAGGATTTGAGTCCCTGGCGGCGTAGTGTGTTACTGATGGTAGGCTTTGTTACTTTGGTCCCAGCTCTCTGCAGGTCATTCACTAGGTACCCCCGTGTGGTTCTGGGATTTTTGCTCACCGTTCTTGTGATCATTTTGACCCCACGGGGTGAGATCTTGCGTGGAGCCCCAGTTCAAGGGAGATTATCAGTGGTCTTGTATGTCTTCCATTTCCTAATAATTGCTCCCACAGTTGATTTCTTCAAACCAAGCTGCTAATCTATTGCAGATTCAGTCTTCCCAGCCTGGTGCAGGTCTACAATTTTGTTTCTGGTGTCCTTTGACAGCTCTTTGGTCTTGGCCATAGTGGAGTTTGGAGTGTGACTGTTTGAGGTTGTGGACAGGTGTCTTTTATACTGATAACAAGTTCAAACAGGTGCCATTAATACAGGTAATGAGTGGAGGACAGAGGAGCCTCTTAAAGAAGAGGTTACAGGTCTGTGAGAGCCAGAAATCTTGCTTGTTTGTAGGTGACCAAATACTTATTTTTCACCATAATTTGCAAATAAATTCATTAAAAATCCTACAATGTGATTTTCTGGATTTTTTTCCCTCAATTTGTCTGTCATAGTTGACGTGTACCTATGATGAAAATTACAGGCCTCTCTCATCTTTTTAAGTGGGAGAACTTGCACAATTGGTGGCTGACTAAATACTTTTTTTCCCCACTGTATACAGTGGGGAGAACAAGTATTTGATACACTGCTGATTTTGCAGGTTTTCCTACTTACAAAGCATGTAGAGGTCTTTAATTTTTATCATAGGTACACTTCAACTGTTAGAGACGGAATCTAAAACAAAAATCCAGAAAATCACATTGTATGATTTTTAAGTAATTAATTTGCATTTTATTGCACGACATAAGTATTTGATACATCAGAAAAGCAGAACTTAATATTTGGTACAGAAAGCTTTGTTTGCAATTACAGAGATCATATGTTTCCTGTAGGTCTTGACCAGGTTTGCACACACTGCAGCAGGGATTTTGGCCCACTCCTCCATACAGACCTTCTCCAGATCCTTCAGGTTTCGGGGCTGTCGCTGGGCAATACGGACTTTCAGCTCCCTCCAAAGATGTTCTATTGGGTTCAAGTCTGGAAACTGGCTAGGCCACTCCAGGACCTTGAGATGCTTCTTACGGAGCCACTCCTTAGTTGCCCTGGCTGTGTGTTTCGGGTCGTTGTCATGCCGGAAGACCCAGCCACGACCCATCTTCAATGCTCTTACTGAGGGAAGGAGGTTGTTGTTCAAGATCTCGCGATACATGGCCCCATCCATCCTCCCCTCAATACGGTGCATTAATCCTGTCCCCTTTGCAGAAAAGCATCCCCAAAGAATGATGTTTCCACCTCCATGCTTCACGGTTGGGATGGTGTTCTTGGGGTTGTACTCATCCTTCTTCTTCCTCCAAACACGGTGAGTGGAGTTTAGACCAAAAAGCTCTATTTTTGTCTCATCAGACCACATGACCTTCTCCCATTTCTCCTCTGGATCTTCCAGATGGTCATTGGCAAACTTCAGATGGGCCTGGACATGCGCTGGCTTGAGCAGGGGGACCTTGCGTGCGCTGCAGGATTTTAATCCATGACGGCGTAGTGTGTTACTAATGGTTTTCTTTGAGACTGTGGTCCCAGCTCTCTTCAGGTCATTGACCAGGTCCTGCCGTGTAGTTCTGAGATGATCCCTCACCTTCCTCATGATCATTGATGCCCCATGAGGTGAGATATTGCATGGAGCCCCAGACCGAGGGTGATTGACCCTCATCTTGAACTTCTTCCATTTTCTAATAATTGCGCCAACAGTTGTTGCTTTCTCACCAAGCTGCTTGCCTATTGGCCTGTACCCATCCCAGCCTTGTGCACGTCTACAATTTTATCCCTGATGTCCTTACACAGCTCTCTGGTCTTGGCCATTGTGGAGAGGTTGGAGTCTGTTTGATTGAGTGTGTGGACAGGTGTCTTTTATACAGGTAACGAGTTCAAACAGGTGCAGTTAATACAGGTAATGAGTGGAGAACAGGAGGGCTTCTTAAAGAAAAACTAACAGGTCTGTGAGAGACGGAATTCTTACTGGTTGGTAGGTGATCAAATACTTATGTCATGCAATAATATGCAAATTAATTACTTAAAAATCATACAATGTGATTTTCCGGATTTTTGTTTTAGATTCCGTCTCTCACAGTTGAAGTGTACCTGTGATAAAAATTACAGACCTCTACATGCTTTGTAAGTAGGAAAACCTGCAAAATCGGCAGTGTATCAAATACTTGTTATCCCCACTGTATATATATATATATATATATATATATATATATATAAATATATATATATATATATATACATATATATATATATATATTTACCCAAAAAATATATGGGGGATTGGAAATTATGCAGAAATTACATTGATGGAAGCTATAATCTATCAGCAATATTAAAGCTGATCTACCCCCTAAATCAATATATATAAAAAATAAAATAAAAATGAGTTTCATCTAAAAGGCAACTATTTTCTTTGATATTCAGAAAACGAAATCATATTTGAAGGTACTTTGAATACCTCTCAGAAAACGAAATAATATTTGAAGGTATTTTAATATATGCACGTTTTTGTTGTTGTTGATGTCCGCCAAATATTTGATGAAGAACCAAAAACTACAACAGTTAGTTGAATTAGTCTAAATATATGATCATCAGCACATGGTTTCGAGAGCCCTTAGATATGAGTCTTTATATAGCCTATAGCCTAGAATTAAATAGACGAGGGATGAGTAAACCAATGACTAACACATATTTTCATGATGACATAAGGTAATGCTGTAACACTTGAGATGAAGATCTTATTTGTTTTATTTTATTTAACCTTTATCAATTAAAAACAAATTATTATTTACAAGGACGGCCTACCAAGAGGCAAGAGGCCTCCTGCGGGGACGGGGGGCTGGGATTAAAAAAATATATATATATATAGGACAAAACACACATCATGACAAGAGAGACGCCACAACACTACATAAAGAGAAACCTAAGACAACATGACAACAACATGGTAGCAACACAACATGGAAGCAACACAACATGGTACAAACATTATTGGGCAGACAACAGCACAAAGGGCAAGAAGGTAGAGACAACAATACATCACGCGAAGCAGCCACAACTGTCAGTAAGAGTGTCCATGATTGAGTCTTTGAATGTAGAGATGGAGAAAAAAATTGCCAGTTTTAGTGGGGGTTTTTTCAGCTTGTTCCATTCACTAGCTGCAGCAAACTGAAAAGAGGAGCGACCCAGGGACGTGTGTGCTTTGGGGACCTTTAACAGAATGTGACTGGCAGAACGGGTGTTGTATGTGGAGGATGAGGGCTGCATTAGGTATCTCAGATAGGGGGGAGTGAGGCCTAAGAGGGTTTTATAAATAAGCTTCAACCAGTGGGTCTTGCGACGGGTATACAGAGATGACCAGTTTACAGAGGAGTATAGAGTGCAATGATGTGTCCTATAAGGAGGATTGGTGGCAAATCTGATGGCCGAATGGTAAAGAACATCTAGCCGCTCGAGAGCACCCTTACTTGCCGATCTATAAATTACTCATCTGTAAGCGATTAAGAAACCAAGTCTAGATTTAACCTTAGCTGCCGAGAGGAGGACGTTAACACAAGAAGCTTATTACCTCAAATGTATCAATTGAAAGTGTGGGTTCACAGCTCCAATCCAGACGTGTTGGTCATTACTGAGACGTGGTTAAGAAAGAGTGTTTTGAACACTGATGTTAACCTTTCTGGTTATAACCTTTTTCGGCAAGACAGATCTTCCAAAGGTGTTGCAATATTTACCAAGGAACACCAGCAGTGCTCAGTTGTCTCCACCAAGTCTGTCCCAAACATTTTGATTTGGTGGTTTTAAGCATCAAGCTTTCAAAAAGCTCTTTATTGACTGTTGCTGGGTGTTATCGTCCACCATCAGCACCGGCCTGTACCCTACCTGCCCTAAGCTCTCTCCCCTTACCAAGCACCGGCCTGTACCCTACCTGTCCTAAGCTCTCTCCTGGCCCCTTACACTAAGTCTGAATCTGTCCTGCTAGGTGACCTAAACTGGGACATGCTTAAACCACCTGACCAAGTCTTAAAACAATGGGACTCCCTAAATTTCTCTCAGATTATTACCAATCCCACAAGGTATGACTCCAAACACCCAGAAAAGGCTACTCTCCTTGATGTTATCCTCACCAATAATCCTGATAGGTATCAGTCTGGTGTTTTCTGTAATGACCTTAGTGATCACTGTTTTACAGCCTGTGTTCGTAATGGCTGCTCAGTGAAACGACCTGTCCTGATTTGTCATAGACACTTGCTAAAAAAAAACTTTAATGAGGAAGCCTTCCTTCATGACCTGGCCTCTGTAAATTGGTATAGAATCAGCTTGATCCCCTCAAGTCGAAGACGCTTGGACCTTCTTTTTTTATATTTTCAGTGGTATTGTTAACAAACGCCCCCATAAAGAAAATTAGAATTAAAAACAGGTTCAGCCCCTGGTTCGACCGTGATCTGGCAGAGTTACTCCACCTCAAGAACACCATTTGGCGAAAGGCTCAGCACACAAATACTCAGGCTAACTGGCTGTCGTTCAGGCAAATGAGAAATAAGGGCACTCAGGCTTTCCGGATGGCCGAAGTTAGTTACTTTAAGGAGCAGTTCTCTCTCTGTGGGTCTAACCCCAAGAAGTTCTGGAAAACGGTGAAAGACCTGGAGAATAAACCTTCCTCCTCACAGCTGTCCATGTCCCTTAATGTTGATGATGTGGTTGTTACTGACAAGGAGCGCATGGCTGAGCTCTTTAGTCACCACTTCATTAAGTCAGGATACCAATTTGACTCAGCCACGCCTCCTTGCCCGTCCAACACTTCCTTGCCCGTCCAACACTTCCTCATCTCCCAGCCCTTCTAATGCGACTAGCCCCGATGCTCCTGCCTCTTTTTCCCCTGCCCCGCTACACAGTTTCTCCCTGCAGGTGGTCACTGAGTCCGAGGTGGTAAAGGAGCTCCTTAAAAACCTCTGGGTTAGGGTTAGGGATGGTTTAGCTCCTCTCTTCTTTAAGGTTGCAGCCCCTATCATCGCCAAGCCTGTCTCTGACCTTTTTAACCCGTCTCTCCTCTCTGGGGAGGTTCCCATTGCTTGGAAGGCAGCCACGGTGCGTCCTTTATTTAAAGGTGGAGATCAAGCTGATCCTAACTGTTATAGGCCAATTTCTATCTTGCCCTGTTTATCAAAAGTGTTGGAAAAACGTGTAAATAATCAACTGACTGGCTTTCTTGATGTCTATAGTATTCTCTCTGGTATTCAATCTGGTTTCTGCTCAGGTTATGGATGTGTCACTGCAACCTTAAAGGTCCTAAATGATGTCACCATTGCCCTTGATTCTAAGCAATGTTGTGCTGTTATGTTTATTGACTTGGTCAAAGCTTTTGATACGGTATACCATTCCATTCTTGTGGGTCGGCTAAGGAGTATTGGTGTCTCTGAGGGGTCTTTGGCCTGGTTTGCTAACTACCTCTCTCAAAGAGTGCAGTGTATAAAGTCAGAACATCTGCTGTCTCAGCCACTGCCTGTCACCAAGGGAGTACCCCAAGGCTCGATCCTAGGCCCCACGCTCTTCTCAATTTACATCAACAACACAGCTCAGGCAGTAGGAAGCTCTCTCATCCATTTATATGCAGATGATACAGTCTTATACTCAGCTGGCCCCGCCCCGGATTTTGTGTTAAACGCTCTACAACAAAGCTTTCTTAGTGTCCAACAAGCTTTCTCTGCCCTTAACCTTGATCTGAACACCTCCAAAACAAAGGTCATGTGGTTTGGTAAGAAGAATGCCCCTCTCCCCACCGGTGTGATTACTACCTCTGAGGGTTTAGAGCTTGAGGTAGTCACCTCATACGAGTCCTTGGGAGTATGGCTAGACGGTACACTGTCCTTCTCTCAGCACATATCCAAGCTGCAGACTAAGGTTAAATCTAGACTTGGTTCCGTCTATCGTAATAGCTCCTCTTTCTCTCTCTTTATTTCAGCTAGAAGATTGAAAGCTTCTAACATTTTTAATAGAAAAGGCTATTCAAGACGGTCAAAAGCCTTTTCTTGTTTTTTTGCATATTGTATTATTGTATTTGTTTGTAAGTGTCTATTTTTAATAAACCCTGTTTGATTGATATGTATCAAGTCTGGTAAGACTTTTGCCGTTTTATTGTATATATGCATTGTTATTATTTTACTGTCACAATTTATTAAACTTAAGGGCCTATAATCTCCAGATTTTCCTGGTTTTTAACATAACTGAATTAACAGTTTGATACATGGAACTAGGAAGTACTGAATTGAGTGACGTGTGTTGTCATTTGTGTAAATAGCTACTTCGTCCCATAGTGTTGAAAATAATTCTATGGGAAAGCTTTTCTCCTCACAAATGTTTTAACAGTGGCTAATATTATTTTTTGTCTGCTGATAATTGCTTCAGAGTTGTTGAGTCTAAGAAAGAAAAGATAGGATCTGTGCAACTGTTGTTTAATTCAGAGGTTAGGGTTAGGGGTGAGAAAATAGGATTTTGAATGGGACTGAATTCTGTGTCCCTACAAGGTTAGTTGTACAGGACTGTGTGAGTGTGTGTGTGTGTGTGTGTGTGTGTGTGTGTGTGTGTGTGTGTGTGTGTGTGTGTGTGTGTGATGGAGTGTCAGTGTGTGCGAGTGTGTAGAGTCCTGTGAGTGTGCATAGAGACAGTCCAAAAATATAAGGGTCAACTCAGTCTGTGAAGCCATTTTGTTAACTATTTAGCTTGGGTATAGAAGCTGTTCGGGAGCCTCTTGGTGTCAGACTCGTAGTTCAGAACCTCGGTACCGTGCGGAAGCAGAGAGAACAGTCTATGGCTTGGGTGGCTGGAGTCTAACGATTTTCCGGGCCTTCCTTTCACACTGCCTTATATAAAGCTACTCCGGGGTCGAGCAAAATTAAGGCAGTTATAATTTTTTTTTAAACATTACAATACATTCATAACAGATTTCACAACATATTAAGGGTGTGCCCTCAGGCCTCTACTCTACTACCACATATATATATATAACACAACATCCATGTGTACGTGTGTGTATAGTGCGTATGTTATTGCGTGTTTGTATGCATGTGTCTATGTTTGTGTTGCTTCACAGTCCCCGCTGTTCCATAAGGTGTATTTATATCTGTTTTTAATATCTAATTTTACTGCTTGCATCAGTTACTTGATGTGGAATAGAGTTCCATGTAGTCGTGGCTCTATGTAGGACTGTGCGCCTCCCATAGTCTGTTCTGGACTTGGGGACTGTGAAGAGACCTCTGGTGCATGTCTTGTGGGGTATGCATGGGTGTCCGAGCTGTGTGCTAGTAGTTTAAACAGACACCTTGGTGCATTCAACTTGTCAACACTTCTTACAAATACAAGTAGTGATGAATTCAATCTCTCCTCCACTTTGAGCCAGGAGAGATTGACATGCATATTATTCATGTTAGCTCTCTGTGTACATCCAATGGCCAGCCGTGCTGCCCTGTTCTGAGCCAATTGCAATTTTCCTAAGTCCCTCTTTGTGACACCTGACCACACGACTGAACAATAGTCCAGATGCGACAAAACTAGGGCCTGTAGGTTCATGACCTGGCGCCGACGAAGATGACGGCCTCGCGACTAGCTCTTTGGAAACTTTGCAGTATTTAGTTTTTTTATGTATAATTTTTTACATTATTAGCTCAGAAAGTGTTTGGCATCATTACATACAGCCGGGAAAAACTATTGGATATCAGAGCAGCGGTAACTCACCAGCATTACGACCAGGAATACGACTTTCCCGAAGCAGATCCTTTGTTTGCTCTCCCCAGGGCAACTGAACTGATTCCAGCGGCTGACCCAAAACACCGGTGGAGGAGAGGCACTCGGAGCGGCTTGCTGGTTCGACTTAGGAGGCGCGCACACCACCCACCGCTTCCAAGTATACTACTTGCTAATGTTCAGTCTCTAGTTAACAAGCTTGACGAACTCCGGGCAAGGATTTCTTCCCAGAGAGACATCAAGGCCTGTAAAATACGCTGTTTCACAGAAACATGGCTCTCTTGTGATATTCTGTCGGAATCGGTCCAGCCAGATGGGTTCTCAGTTCATCGCACAGACAGGAATAAATATCTCTCCGGGAAGCAGAAGGGCGGAGGTGTGTGTTTCATGATTAACGACACATGGTGTAATTGTAGTAACATAAAGGAACTCAAGTCCTTATGTTCACCCGACTTAGAATATCTCACAATCAAATGCCGACCGTATTATCTCACAAGAGAATTTTCTTCGGTTATAGTCACGGCGGCCCTCAAAGAACTTCACTGGACCTTATGCAAACTGGAAACCACATATCCTGAGGCTGCATTTATTGTAGCCGGGGATTTTAACAAAGCAAATTTGAGGACTAGGCTGCCGGAATTCTATCAACATATCGACTGTTGTACTCGCGCTGCCAGGACCCTCGACCATTGCTATTCAAACTTCCGGGATAAGGCCCTATTCAACGCTGGTCTGACCAATCGGAATCCACGCTTCAAGATTGTTTTGAACATGCGGACTGGGATATGTTCCGGGTAGCTTCCGAAAATAATTTAGACATATACACTGAAACAGTGACTGGGTTTATCAAGAAGTGTATAGGTGACGTTGTGCCCACAGTGACTATTAAAACCTACCCTAACCAGAAACCGTGGATAGATGGCAGCATTCACGCAAAATCTGAAAGCGTGAACCACCGCATTCAACCATGGCAAGGTGACTGGGAATCTGGCAGAATACAAACAGTGTAGCTACTCACTCCGCAAGGCAATTAAACTGGCAAAACATCAGTATAGAGACAAAGTGGAGTCGCAATTCAACGGCTCAGACACAGGGTGTGGCAGACTATCACGGACTACAAAAGGAAAACCAGCCACGTCGCTGACACCGACGTCTCGCTTCCAGACAAGCTAAACACCTTCTTCGCCCGCTTTGAGGATAACACAGTGCCACTGACGAGGCCCACTACCAAGGACTGTGGCCTCTCCTCCTCTGTGATTAAGACATTTAAGTATGTTAACCCCCGCAATGCTTCCGGCCCAGACCTAACCGTGTCTTCAGAGCATGCGCAGACCAGCTGGCTGGTGTGTTTATGGACATATTCAATCTCTCCATATCCCAGTCTGCTGTTCCCACATGCTTCAAGATGGCCACCATTGTTCCTGTACCCAAGAAAGCAAATGTAACTGAACTAAATGACTATCGCCCCGTAGCACTCACCTCTGTCATCATGAAGTGCTTTGAGAGACTAGTCAAAGATCATATCACTTCTACCTTACCTGTCACCCTAGACCCACTGCAATTTGCTTACCGCCCCAATAGATCCACAGACGATGCAATCGCCATCGCACTGCCCTATCCCATCTGGACAAGAGGAATACCTATGTAAGAATGCTGTTCATTGACTATAGCTCAGCATTCAACACCATAGTACCCTCCAAGCTCATCATTAAGCTTGAGGCCCTGGGTCTGAACCCCGCCCTGTGCAACTGGGTCCTAGACTTCCTGACGGGCCGCCCCCAGGTGGTGAAGGTAGGAAACAACACCTCCACTTCGCTGATCCTCAACACTGGGGCCCCACAAGGGTGCATGCTCAGCCCCCTCCTGTATTCCCTGTTCACCCATGACTGCGTGGCCAAGCACGCCTCCAACTCAATCATCAAGTTTGCAGACGACACAACAGTAGTAGGCTTGATTACCAACAATGACGAGACCGTCTAGAGGGAGGTGGTGAGCGCTCTGGGAGCGTGGGGCCAGGAAAATAACCTCTCACTCAACATCAACAAAACAAAGGAGATGATCGTGGACTTCAGGAAACAGCAGAGGGTGCACCCCCCTATCCACATCGACAGGACCGCAGTGGAGAAGGTGGAAAGCTTCAAGTTCCTTGGCGTACAAATCACCGACAACTGAAATGGTCCACCCACAGAGACAGTGTGGTGAAGAAGGCGCAACAGAGCCTCTTCAACCTCAGGAGGATGAATAAATTTGTCTTGGCACCTAAAACCCTCACAAACTTTTACAGATGCACAATTGAGAGCATCCTGTCGGGCTGTATCACCGCCTGGTACGGCAACTGCACCACCTGCAACCGCATGGCTCTCCAGAGGGTGGTGCAGTCTGCCGAACGCATTGCCAGGGGAAAACTACCCGCCCTCCAGGACACATACAGCACCCGATGTCACAGGAAGGCCAAAAAGATCATCAAGGACATCAACCACCCGAGCCACTGCCTGTTCACCCCGCTATCATCCAGAAGGCGAGGTCAGTACAGGTGCATCAAAGCTGGGACCGAGAGAATGAAAAACAGCTTCTATCTCAAGGCTATGAGACTGTTAAATAGCCATCACTAGCACATTCGAGGCTGCTTCTGCCTATTGAAATCACTGGCCACTTGGAAATGGAACACTAGTCACTTTAATAATGTTTACATATCTTGCACTACTCATCTCAAATGTATATACTGCATTCTATAATATTCTACTGTATCTTAGTCCATGCCGCTCTGTCATTGCTTGTCCATATATGTATATATTCTTAAACCCCATTCCTTACTTAGATTTGTGTGTATTGGGTATATGTTGTGAAATTGTTAGATATTAGTTGTTAGATATTACTGCACTGTTTGAGCTAGAAGCACAAGCATTTCGCTACACCCGCTATAACATCTGCTAAACACGTGTATGTGATAAACAACATTTGATTTGATTTGATTTGACCCGATAGTGTTGTTAAGAAGGTAGAGCAGCGCTTTATTATGGACAGACCTCTCCCCATCCTAGCTACTGTAGTAACAATATGTTTTGACCATGACAGTTTACAATCCAGGGTTACTCCAAGCAGTTTAGTCTCCTCAAATTTACTCAATTTCCACGTTATTCATTACAAGATTTAGTTGAGGTTTAGGGCACCCATTCTGAAACTAACTGCAGCTCTTTGTTAAGAGTTGCTGTGGTAGCTGATGTGTATAGTGAGTTGAGTCATCCGCATACATAGACACATGGGATATATTTCATATTTTTTTCACTTTCACTTTCAATTACATAGCTAGCAAATGCAGATAGCTAGCTTAGCCTACTCAAACACCTGGCTCAAGCAGATGGGGAGGCTATGCTAGCTAGCTGGCTACGGCTATCCAACACGAACTCTTCCAAGTCAAGGTAAGAGTGGCGCAGTTGTGGGTTCGATTCCCATGGGGGGCCAGTATAAAAAATTATGTATGCACTCACTAACTGTAAGTCGCTCTGGATAAGAGCGTCTGCTAAATCATGTAAATGTAAGCTTTTGGTGGTGTAACTGCTAAACGGCTTGCTAACGGTACACTGTACTGCATGATTGTTGCTGGTTTACTAACGCGTTAGTTCTAGTAGCTAGGTTGATGTTGACTTGACGTTAGCTAATATGGTGGACAATGATGTAGGCTGTGAGTAGCGGTTAGCTGTTATGATATGAAGATTTTACTTGGAACGTTTATTTTGCCTGATCACAGACAGCTGATGTGTTGTGGATGCACTGAAGTCCACAAGCGAAGGGAAAAGGTGAGAGGAGGAGAGTGCATAGATGTGAGAAGGAATTATACAATGATCTGGCTGCTATGAAAGGGAACTGTGTTTGCGTGTGATCAGGGGGTGTATTCATTTTGCCGATCTTGTTGAAAAACCTTTCTTAAATGGAAGCAAATGGAACGAAACGGGGATAAACATACCTGAATTTCTCCAATAGAAACTGTCATTTGCAATTGTTCACTTATGGCTTAGGGATTTTTCAGGAGCCTTTTGGTCCCAGACTTCCCGCTCTGGTACCGCTTGCCGTGCGGTAGCAGAGATAACAGTCTATGGCTTGTGTGGCTGGGGTCTATTTTTCCGGGCCTTCCTCTGACACCGCCTGGTATAGAGATCCTGGATGGCAGGGAGCTCGGCCCCAGTGATGTACTGGGCTTTCCGCACCACCCTCTGTAGCGCCTTGTGGTCGGATGCCAAGCAGTTGCCATACCAGGCGGTGATGCAGCCAGTCAAGATGCTCTCAGTGGTGCAGCTGTAGAACATTTTGAGGATCTGTCAAATCTTTTCAGCCTCCTGAGGGAGAAGAGGCGTTGTCATGCCTTTTTCACGACTGTGTTGGCGTGTGTGGACCATGTTAATTCCTTAATGATGTGGACACCGAGGAACCCCTCAACCCTCTACACTACAGCACCGTCAATGTGGATGGGGCCGTGCTCGGCCCTCCGTTCCCTGTAGTCCATGATCAGCTCCTTTGTCTTGCTGACGTTGAGGGAGAGGTTGTTGTCCTGGCACCACCCTGCCAGGTCTCTGACCTCCTCCCTATAGGCTGTTTCATCGTCGTTGGTGATCAGGCCTACCACCGTCCTGTCATCTCTTTCTCTCTCTTCATGATGACAGCCATAAATGTTATCTATGGATAAGAGTCATGGTTCTCTTCAGAGAAAAGCAGCAGAGAAACTGTAGTTCCAAGGAACAACCAAGTGCAGCACCATAGGAGCACCATAGGAGCACCATAGGAGCACCATAGGAGCGCTATAGGAGCACCATAGGAGCACCATAGGAGCACCATAGGAGCACCATAGGAGCACCTTAGGAGCGCTATGGGAGCACCATAGGAGCACCATAGGAGCACCACAGGAGCACCATAGGAGCACCACAGGAGCACCATAGTAGCGCCATAGGAGCGCTATGGGAGCACCATAGGAGCACCATAGGAGCGCTATAGGAGCACCATAGGAGCACCATAGGAGCGCCATAGGAGCGCTATAGGAGCGCTATAGGAGCACCAAAGGAGCACCACAGGAGCGCTATTGGAGCACCATAGGAGCACCATATCAAAGACATGTACAACCCTCTGTCTACAGCCTCTAACATCCACTCTGGCCAAATAAAAGAAAAGCCTGTCAGAACTTTCCACACTGCCCTGCTGAACGCGCCCCAGGTCAATTCATTCAACAGTGTTTCTGTCTGTTTGTGTCCATCAAGTCAGTGATGATCAAACGCTCAGTCTACCTCTAGGGGGCACTGTGGTATCATGCTCCAATCTACAGAGACTTTTATTAGAGGGATTCAGTATGGTGTCCCTATCTGTATTGTCAGTCCACAACATTGAGAACAGATAGGACATGGTGGTTCTAGGATGTATATCATATACATTATCAGATCTATATATCATCTAATGTTCCCAATCAGAAGACCCCAGCGATCGATATCTCCTCCTCCCCTCCCTCCCTCCCCTCCCTCCCTCCCTCTCCTCCCTCTCCTCTCCTCCCTCTCCTCCCCTCCCCTCCTCCCTCCCCTCCTTCTCCTCCACTCCCTCTCCTCCCTCCCCTCCCTCCCCTCCCTCCCTCTCCTCCCTCTTCTCCCTCCCCTTCCCTCCCTCCCCTCCATCTCCTCCCCTCTCCTCCCGTGCATTATCATGCTGAAACATGAGGGGATGGTGGCGGATGAATGGCACGAAAATGGGCCTCAGGATGTCGTCAAGTTATCTCTGTGCATTCAAATAGCCATCGATAAAACGCAATCACCATTATCCCAGTAACCCTAGACCCACTCCAATTTGCATACCGCCGCAACAGATCCACAGATGATGCAATCTCTATTGCGCGCCACACTGCCCTTTCCCACCTGGACAAGAGGAACACCTATGTGAGAATGCTATTCATTGACTATAGCTCAGCGTTCAACACCATAGTGCCCTCAAAGCCTATCACTAAGCTAAGGATCCTGGGACTAAACACCTCCCTCTGCAACTGGATCCTGGACTTCCTGACGGGCCGCTCCCAGGTGGTAAGGGTAGGTAACAACACATCTGCCACGCTGATCCTCAACACAGGGGCCCCTCAGGGATGCGTGCTCAGTCCGCTCCTGTACTCCCTGTTCACCCATAACTGCATGGCCAGGCACGACTCCAACACCATCATTAAGTTTGCCGACGACACAACAGTGGTAGGCCTGATCACCGACAACGATGAGACAGCCTATAGGGAGGAGGTCAGAGACCTGGCCGTGTGGTGCTAGGATAACAACCTCTCCCTCAACGTGACCAAGACAAAGGAGATGATTATGGACTACAGGGAAAAAAAGAGGACTGAGCACGCCCCCATTCTCATCGACGGGGCTGTAGTGGAACAGGTTGAGAGCTTCAAGTTCCTTGGTGTCCACATCACCAACAAACTATCATGGTCCAAACACACCAAGACAGTCGTGAAGAGGGCACGACAAAGCCTATTCCCCCTCAGGAGACTGAAAAGATTTGGCATGGGTCCTCAGATCCTCCAAAAGCAGGGTATTGCGGTCTGTGGGCTTTGTGTATAAGTCTGTATAAGTCTGTATGTAATGCATCATTCTCTCATCAGTCTGCATGGTGAATTTGAGATATTCAGAACTCTTGTTTACTAGAATTTAGAATTCATTTAGTTCCTGCTGACTTCCTTCCCAGAGCACAAAGACATCATCTATGTATCTCTTCCATAGGAAGATTTTAGAAAGTAGGAGGTGTGTCTCTGTTTTGTGAATTAGTGCTTCCACAAATTGTCCCACATGCAGGTTCACATAGTTGGGGGCAAAAGGGCAGCACATGGCTACACCCCGAATTTGAAGGAAAAAGTCTGACTCAAAGATGAAGTAGTTATTGGGATGGAGCAAGGGTAGGGTCTCTCTGCTGAAGGAAGTGTTGCAGCACCTGGGTAGGGTCTCTCTGCTGAAGGAAGTGTTGCAGCACCTGGGTAGGGTCTCTCTGCTGAAGGAAGTGTTACAGCACCTGGGTAGGGTCTCTCTGCTGAAGGAAGTGTTGCAGCACCTGGGTAGGGTCTCTCTGCTGAAGGAAGTGTTGCAGCACCTGGGTAGGGTCTCTCTGCTGAAGGAAGTGTTGCAGCACCTGGGTAGGGTCTCTCTGCTGAAGGAAGTGTTGCAGCACCTGGGTAGGGTCTCTCTGCTGAAGTAAGTGTTGCAGCACCTGGGTAGGGTCTCTCTGCTGAAGGAAGTGTTGCAGCACCTGGGTAGGGTCTCTCTGCTGAAGGAAGTGTTGCAGCACCTGGGTAGGGTCTCTCTGCTGAAGGAAGTATTGCAGCACCTGGGTAGGGTCTCTCTGCTGAAGGAAGTGTTGCAGCACCTGGGTAGGGTCTCTCTGCTGAAGGAAGTGTTGCAGCACCTGGGTAGGGTCTCTCTGCTGAAGGACGTGTTGCAGCACCTGGGTAGGGTCTCTCTGCTGAAGGACGTGTTGCAGCACCTGGGTAGGGTCTCTCTGCTGAAGGAAGTGTTGCAGCACCTGGGTAGGGTCTCTCTGCTGAAGGAAGTGTTGCAGCGCCTGGTTAGGGTCTCTCTGCTGAAGGAAGTGTTGCAGCACCTGCAAGGCTTCAGTTTGTGGGATGTTAGTGTACAAGCTCTCCACATCAAAAGTGGCCAGCATGGTGCCCTCTGGTATCCTTCCTGAGCCCTCTATCAATCAATGCGACTAGTGTCTTTGACATAAGATGGGAGATTCTCAACCATCGGTTTAATGTGGTGGTCCACAAACGTAGAAATGTTGAACGTCACAGAGTCAATTGCTGCTACAATGGGTCTACCTGGGGGAGGAGACATACCTGGGGAAGGAGATATACCTGGGGGAGGAGACATACCTGGGGGAGGAGACATACCTGGGGGAGGAGACATACCTGGGGGAGGAGACACTTGTTGGTGTCATTTAGTGACTGTATAAAAAGTAGGTATCTTTTGAAATTTCACACAGAAATTCACTTTTTTTTGGGGGTGATTTGTCCTGATTCCAAACAGCTTTCCACTGTGGATGTGATATTATGCTGGAATTCTAGGGTCATGATTCAGTTTGTGATAGAAGCCACCTTTAGATAGTTGTCGGCGACATTCATTCACATAGTCACATTTGTTTTGTATACAAATTCCCTTTGTGGTCTAAGGCACTGCATCGCAGCGCTAGCTGTGCCTCTAGAGATCCTGGTTCGAATCCAGGCTCTGTCGTAGCCGGCCGCGACCGGGAGACCCATGGGGCGTTGCACAATTGGCCCAGCGTTGTCCAGGGTAGGGGAGGGAATGGCCGGCAGGGATGTAGCTCAGTTGGTAGAGCATGGCGTTTGCAACGCCAGGGTTGTGGGTTCGATTCCCACGGGGGGGTCAGTATGAAAAATTAAAAAATAATGTATGCACTAACTGTAAGTCGCTCTGGATAAGAGCGTCTGCTAAATGACTAAAATGTAAAATGTAATAATCTAAGGATCTGACTGTAAGTCCTTCAGAGCCATTCTCTCTTCTCTACTCAGGTTATCATAGGATTTGTGTTTCTGTTTGTCTTTCAGTAGGTCACCTACATTACTGGCGCCGACGAAAATGGCGGCCTCGCGACTACCTCTTAGGAAACTTTGCGGTATTTTGTTTTTTTATGTATTATTTTTTACATTATTAGCTCAGAAAGTGTTTTGTATCACTACATCAGAGCGGCGGTAACTCACCAGCATTACGACCAGGAATACGACTTTCCCGAAGCAGATCCTTTGTTTGCTCTCCCCAGGGCAACTGAACTGATTCCAGCGGCTGACCCAAAACATTGGTGGAGGAGAGACACTCGGAGCGGCCTGCTGGTTCGACTTAGGAGGCGCGCACACCACCCACCGCTTCCAAGTATACTACTCGCTAATGTTCAGTCTCTGGTTAACAAAGTCGACGAGCTCAGGGCAAGGATTTCTTCCCAGAGAGACATCAGGGCCTGTAACATACTTTGTTTCACAGAAACATGGCTATCTGGGGATATTCTGTCGAAATCGGTCCAGCCAGATGGGTTCTTAGTTCATCACGCAGACAGAAATAAATATCTCTCCGGAAGCAGAAGGGCGGAGGTGTGTGTTTTATGATTAACGACTCATGGTGTAATTGTAGTAACATACAGGAACTCAAGTCCTTCTGTTCACCCGACCTAGAATACCTCACAATCAAATGCCGACCGAATTTTCTCCCAAGAGATTTTTAGTTGGTTATAGTCACGGCCGTGTATATCCCCCCTCAAGCCGATACCACGACGGCCCTCAAAGAACTACACTGGACTTTCTGCAAACTGGAAACCACATATCCTTATTGTAGCCGGGGATTTTAACAAAGCAAATTTCAGTACTAGGCTGCCGAAGTTCTATCAACATATCGACTGTTGTACTCGGGCTGCTAAAATCCTCCACCATTGCTATTCGAACTTCCGGGATGGTTATAAGGCCCTCCCCCGCCCTACTTTCGGCAAATCTGACCACGACTCCATTTTGCTCCTCCTTTCCTATAGGCAGAAACTCAAACAGGAAGTACCTGTGCTAAGGACTATTCAACGCTGGTCTGACCAATCGGAATCCACGCTTCAAGATTGTTTTGATCACGCGGACTGGGATATGTTCCAGGTAGCTTGCGAAAATAATTTTGACGAATTCACTGAAACAGTGACTGAGTTTATCAGGAAGTGTATAGGAGATGTTGTGCCCACTGTGACTATTAAAACCTACCCTAACCAGAAACCGTGGATAGATGGCAGCATTCGCACAAAATTGAAAGTGCGATCCACCGCATTTAACCATGGCAAGGTGACTGGGAATATGGCAGAATACAAACAGTGTAGCCACACACTCCGCAAGGCAATTAAACTGGCAAAACATTACATTTACATCATTTAGCAGACGCTCTTATCCAGAGCAACTTACAAATTGGTGCATTTAACTTATGATAGCCAGTGGGACAACGAACTTTTTATTTTTTTTATTTTTATGGGGGGTGGGGGAAGAAGGATTACTTTATACTATTCCAGGTATTCCTTAAAGAGGTAGGGTTTCAAGTGTCTCCGGAAGGTGGTCAGTGACAAAAAACGGACCAACATCAGTATAGAGACAAAGTGGAGTCACAATTCAACGGCTCAGACACGAGACGTATGTGGCGAGGTCTACAGACAATCACGGACTACAAAAGGAAAACAAGCCACGTCGCCGACACCGACGTCTCGCTTCCAGACAAGCTAAACACCTTCTTCGCCCGCTTTGAGGATAACACAGTGCCACCGACGCGGCCCACTACCAAGGACTGTGGGCTCTCCTTCTCCGTAGCCGACGTGAGTAATACATTTAAGCATGTTAGCCCCCGCAAGGCTGCCAGCACAGACGGCATCCCTAGCCGTGTCCTCAGAGCATGCGCAGACCAGCTGGCTGGTGTGTTTACGGGCATATTCAATCTCTCACTATCCCAGTCTGCTGTCCCCACATGCTTCAAGATGGCCACCATTGTTCCTGTACCCAAGAAAGCAAAAGGGAACTAAATGACTATCGCCCTGTAGCACTCACCTCTGTCATCATGAAGTGCTTTGAGAGACTAGTCAAGGATCATATCACCTCTACCTTACCTGTCACCCTAGACCCATTTCAATTTGCTTACCGCCCCAATAGATCCACAGACGATGCAATCGCCATCACACTGCACACTGCCCTATCCCATCTGGACAAGAGGAATACCTATGTAAGAATGCTGTTCATTGACTATAGCTCAGCATTCAACACCATAGTACCCTTTAAGCTCATCATTAAGCTCGAGGCCCTGGGTCTGAACCCCGCCCTGTGCAACTGGGTCCTGGACTTCCTGACGGGC
>NW_028157515.1:338450-368450 GCF_964263955.1 Coregonus lavaretus
ATACAGGAAGGAACAATTTATAGTCCAATAATTACACGTGTATTGGATTAAGGGGGGAGGGGGGCAGTGTATAAACTGATCAGTTTAACAAGTCTGGTAGCGGCAGTTGTGATGTGTGGATAGCATGACTGTGTCTGAGTGTGGGTGTGTCTGAGTGTGGGTGTTTCTGAGTGTGGGTGTGTCTGAGTGTGGGTGTGTCTGAGTGTGGGGGTGTGTCTGAGTGTGGATGTGTCTGAGTGTGGGTGTGTCTGAGTGTGGGTGTGTCTGAGTGTGGGTGTTTCTGAGTGTGGGTGTGTCTGAGTGGGTGTGTGTCTGAGTGTGGGTGTGTCTGAGTGTGGGTGTGTGTCTGAGTGTGGGTGTGTCTGAGTGTGGGTGTGTCTGAGTGTGGGTGTTTCTGAGTGTGGGTGTGTCTGAGTGTGGGTGTTTCTGAGTGTGGGTGTGTCTGAGTGTGGGTGTGTCTGAGTGTGGGTGTGTCTGAGTGTGGGTGTGTCTGAGTGTGGGTGTGTCTGAGTGTGGGTGTGTCTGAGTGTGGATGTGTCTGAGTGTGGATGTGTCTGAGTGTGGATGTGTCTGAGTGTGGATGTGTCTGAGTGTGGGTGTGTCTGAGTGTGGGTGTGTGTCTGAGTGTGGATGTGTCTGAGTGTGGATGTGTCTGAGTGTGGGTGTGTCTGAGTGTGGGTGTGTCTGAGTGTGGATGTGTCTGAGTGTGGGTGTGTCTGAGTGTGGGTGTGTCTGAGTGTGGATGTGTCTGAGTGTGGATGTGTCTGAGTGTGGATGTGTCTGAGTGGGTGTGTGTCTGAGTGTGGGTGTGTCTGAGTGTGGATGTGTCTGAGTGGGTGTGTGTCTGAGTGTGGATGTGTCTGAGTGTGGGTGTGTCTGAGTGGGTGTGTGTCTGAGTGTGGGTGTGTCTGAGTGTGGGTGTGTCTGAGGGTGTGTGTCTGAGTTGGTGTGTCTGAGTTGGTGTGTCTGAGTGTGGGTGTGTGTCTGAGTGTGGGTGTGTCTGAGTGTGGGTGTGTGTCTGAGTGTGGGTGTGTCTGAGTGTGGGTGTGTCTGAGTGTGGGTGTGTTCATGAGTGGGTGTGTGCCTGAGTGGGTGTGTTCATGAGTGGGTGTGTGTCTGAGTGTGTGTGTGTCTGAGTGTGGGTGTGTGTCTGAGTGTGGGTGTGTCTGAGTGGGTGTGTGTCTGAGTGTGGGTGTGTCTGAGTGTGGGTGTGTTCATGAGTGGGTGTGTGCCTGAGTGGGTGTGTTCATGAGTGGGTGTGTGTCTGAGTGTGGGTGTGTCTGAGTGTGGGTGTGTCTGAGTGTGGGTGTGTGTCTGAGTGTGGGTGTGTCTGAGTGTGGGTGTGTCTGAGTGTGGGTGTGTGTCTGAGTGTGGGTGTGTCTGAGTGTGGGTGTGTCTGAGTGTGGGTGTGTCTGAGTGTGGGTGTGTTCATGAGTGGGTGTGTGTCTGAGTGTGGGTGTGTCTGAGTGTGGGTGTGTCTGAGTGTGGGTGTGTCTGAGTGTGGGTGTGTCTGAGTGTGGGTGTGTCTGAGTGTGGGTGTGTCTGAGTGGGTGTGTGTCTGAGTGTGGGTGTGTCTGAGTGTGGGTGTGTCTGAGTGGGTGTGTGTCTGAGTGGGTGTGTGTCTGAGTGTGGGTGTGTCTGAGTGTGGGTGTGTCTGAGTGTGGGTGTGTCTGAGTGTGGGTGTGTTCATGAGTGGGTGTGTCTGAGTGTGGGTGTGTTCATGAGTGGGTGTGTCTGAGTGTGGGTGTGTTCATGAGTGGGTGTGTTCATGAGTGGGTGTGTTCATGAGTGGGTGTGTGTCTGAGTGTGGGTGTGTCTGAGTGTGGGTGTGTCTGAGTGTGGGTGTGTCTGAGTGTGGGTGTGTCTGAGTGTGGGTGTGTCTGAGTGTGGGTGTGTCTGAGTGTGGGTGTGTTCATGAGTGGGTGTGTCTGAGTGTGGGTGTGTTCATGAGTGGGTGTGTTCATGAGTGGGTGTGTTCATGAGTGGGTGTGTGTCTGAGTGTGGGTGTGTCTGAGTGTGGGTGTGTCTGAGTGGGTGTGTGTCTGAGTGTGGATGTGTCTGAGTGGGTGTGTGTCTGAGTGTGGGTGTGTCTGAGTGTGGATGTGTCTGAGTGGGTGTGTGTCTGAGTGTGGGTGTGTCTGAGTGTGGGTGTGTCTGAGTGGGTGTGTGTCTGAGTGTGGGTGTGTCTGAGTGTGGGTGTGTCTGAGTGTGTGTGTCTGAGTGTGTGTGTCTGAGTGTGGGTGTGTCTGAGTGTGGGTGTGTCTGAGGGTGTGTGTCTGAGTTGGTGTGTCTGAGTTGGTGTGTCTGAGTGTGGGTGTGTGTCTGAGTGTGGGTGTGTCTGAGTGTGGGTGTGTCTGAGTGTGGGTGTGTCTGAGTGTGGGTGTGTTCATGAGTGGGTGTGTGCCTGAGTGGGTGTGTTCATGAGTGGGTGTGTGTCTGAGTGTGGATGTGTCTGAGTGTGGATGTGTGTCTGAGTGTGGGTGTGTCTGAGTGTGGATGTGTCTGAGTGTGGGTGTGTCTGAGTGTGGGTGTGTCTGAGTGGGTGTGTGTCTGAGTGTGGGTGTGTCTGAGTGTGGGTGTGTCTGAGTGTGGGTGTGTCTGAGTGTGGGTGTGTCTGAGTGTGGGTGTGTTCATGAGTGGGTGTGTGCCTGAGTGGGTGTGTTCATGAGTGGGTGTGTGTCTGAGTGTGGATGTGTCTGAGTGTGGATGTGTGTCTGAGTGTGGGTGTGTCTGAGTGTGGATGTGTCTGAGTGTGGGTGTGTCTGAGTGTGGGTGTGTCTGAGTGGGTGTGTGTCTGAGTGTGGGTGTGTCTGAGTGTGGGTGTGTCTGAGTGTGGGTGTGTCTGAGTGTGGATGTGTCTGAGTGTGGGTGTGTCTGAGTGTGGATGTGTCTGAGTGTGGGTGTGTCTGAGTGTGGGTGTGTCTGAGTGGGTGTGTGTCTGAGTGTGGGTGTGTCTGAGTGTGGGTGTGTCTGAGTTGGTGTGTCTGAGTGTGGGTGTGTCTGAGTGGGTGTGTTCATGAGTGGGTGTGTGTCTGAGTGTGGGTGTGTCTGAGTGTGGGTGTGTCTGAGTGTGGGTGTGTCTGAGTGTGGGTGTGTCTGAGTGTGGGTGTGTCTGAGTGTGGGTGTGTGTCTGAGTGTGGGTGTGTCTGAGTGTGGGTGTGTCTGAGTGTGGGTGTGTGTCTGAGTGTGGGTGTCTGAGTGTGTGTGTCTGAGTTGGTGTGTCTGAGTGTGGGTGTGTTCATGAGTGGGTGTGTGTCTGAGTGTGGGTGTGTCTGAGTGTGGGTGTGTCTGAGTGTGGGTGTGTCTGAGTGTGGGTGTGTTCATGAGTGGGTGTGTGCCTGAGTGGGTGTGTTCATGAGTGGGTGTGTGTCTGAGTGTGGGTGTGTCTGAGTGGGTGTGTGTCTGAGTGTGGGTGTGTCTGAGTGGGTGTGTGTCTGAGTGTGGGTGTGTGTCTGAGTGTGGGTGTGTCTGAGTGTGGGTGTGTCTGAGTGTGGGTGTGTCTGAGTGTGGATGTGTCTGAGTGTGGATGTGTGTCTGAGTGTGGATGTGTCTGAGTGTGGATGTGTGTCTGAGTGGGTGTGTGTCTGAGTGTGGATGTGTCTGAGTGGGTGTGTGTCTGAGTGTGGGTGTGTCTGAGTGTGGATGTGTCTGAGTGGGTGTGTGTCTGAGTGTGGGTGTGTCTGAGTGTGGGTGTGTCTGAGTGGGTGTGTGTCTGAGTGTGGGTGTGTCTGAGTGTGGGTGTGTCTGAGTGTGGGTGTGTCTGAGTGTGGGTGTGTCTGAGGGTGTGTGTCTGAGTTGGTGTGTCTGAGTTGGTGTGTCTGAGTGTGGGTGTGTGTCTGAGTGTGGGTGTGTCTGAGTGTGGGTGTGTCTGAGTGTGGGTGTGTCTGAGTGTGGGTGTGTCTGAGTGTGGGTGTGTGTCTGAGTGTGGGTGTCTGAGTGTGTGTGTCTGAGTTGGTGTGTCTGAGTGTGGGTGTGTTCATGAGTGGGTGTGTGTCTGAGTGTGGGTGTGTCTGAGTGTGGGTGTGTCTGAGTGTGGGTGTGTCTGAGTGTGGGTGTGTTCATGAGTGGGTGTGTGCCTGAGTGGGTGTGTTCATGAGTGGGTGTGTGTCTGAGTGTGGGTGTGTCTGAGTGGGTGTGTGTCTGAGTGTGGGTGTGTCTGAGTGGGTGTGTGTCTGAGTGTGGGTGTGTCTGAGTGTGGGTGTGTCTGAGTGTGGGTGTGTCTGAGTGTGGGTGTGTCTGAGTGTGGATGTGTCTGAGTGTGGGTGTGTCTGAGTGTGGGTGTGTCTGAGTGTGGATGTGTGTCTGAGTGTGGGTGTGTCTGAGTGTGGGTGTGTCTGAGTGGGTGTGTGTCTGAGTGTGGATGTGTCTGAGTGGGTGTGTGTCTGAGTGTGGGTGTGTCTGAGTGTGGATGTGTCTGAGTGGGTGTGTGTCTGAGTGTGGGTGTGTCTGAGTGTGGGTGTGTCTGAGTGGGTGTGTGTCTGAGTGTGGGTGTGTCTGAGTGTGGGTGTGTCTGAGTGGGTGTGTGTCTGAGTGTGGGTGTGTCTGAGTGTGGGTGTGTCTGAGTGGGTGTGTGTCTGAGTGTGGATGTGTCTGAGTGTGGGTGTGTCTGAGTGGGTGTGTGTCTGAGTGTGGGTGTGTCTGAGTGTGGGTGTGTCTGAGGGTGTGTGTCTGAGTGTGGGTGTGTCTGAGTGTGGGTGTGTCTGAGTGGGTATCACCCAGTATCAGGACAGTTCAATCTCATTACACAGACCTCCATCAGTATCAGGACAGTTCAATCTCATTACACAGACCTCCATCAGTATCAGGACAGTTCAATCTCATTACACAGACCTCCATCAGTATCAGGACAGTTCAATCTGATTACACAGACCTCCATCAGTATCAGGACAGTTCAATCTGAGTACACAGACCTCCATCAGTATCAGGACAGTTCAATCTCATTACACAGACCTCCATCAGTATCAGGACAGTTCAATCTCATTACACAGACCTCCATCAGTATCAGGACAGTTCAATCTGATTACACAGACCTCCATCAGTATCAGGACAGTTCAATCTCATTACACAGACCTCCATCAGTATCTGGTGTACTAGTCTCTACTGTTGTGCACGGGACTATTCAAGTTTCAAGTTTTATTGGTCGTACAGTGCATTCAGAAAGTATTCTGACTCCTTCCCCTTTTTTCAACATTTTGTTGCGTTACAGCCTTATTCTAAAATGGATTAAATAAAACATTTCCTCATCAATAGACACACAATACCCCATAATGAGAAAGCAAAAACAGGTTTTTAGATTTTGTTGCACATTTATTAAAAAGAAAAACAGAAATTCCTTATTTACATAAGTATTCAGACCCTTTGCTATGATACTAGAAATTGAGCTCAGGTGCATCCTGCTTCCATTGATCATCCTTGAGATGTTTCTAAAACTTGATTGGAGTCCACCTGGGGTAAATTCAATTGATTGGACATGATTTGGAAAGGCACACACCTGTCTATATAAGGTCCCACAGTTGACAGTGCATGTCAGAGCAAAAACCAAGCCATGAGGTCTAAGGAATTGTCCGTAGAGCTTAGAGAAAGGATTGTATCGAGGCACAGATCTGGGGAAGGGTACCAAAACAATTCTGCAGCATTGAAGGTCCCCAAGAACACAGTGGCCTCCATCATTCTTAATGGAAGAAGTTTGGAACCACCAAGACTCTTCCTAGAGCTGGCCGCCCGGTCAAACTGAGCAATCGGGGTAGAAGGGCCTTGGTCAGGGAGGTGACCAAGAACCCGATGGTCACTCTGACAGAGCTCTAGAGTTCCTCTGTGGAGATGGGAGAACCTTCCAGAAGGACAACCATCTCTGCAGCACTCCACCAATCAGGCCTTTATGGTAGAGTGGCCAGACGGAAGCCACTCCTCAGTAAAAGGCACATGACAGCCCACTTGGAGTTTGCCAAAAGACACCTAAAGGACTCTCAGACCATGAGAAACAAGATTCTCTGGTCTGATGAAACCAAGATTGAACTCTTTGGCCTGAATTACTTCAGACTGGGGCGAAGGTTCACCTTCCAACAGGACATCGACCCTAAGCACACAGCCAAGACAACGCAGGAGTGGCTTCGGGACAAGTCTCTGAATGTCATTGAGTGGCCCAGCCAGAGCCCGGACTTGAACCTGATCTAACATCGCTGGAGAGACCTGAAAATAGCTCTGCAGCGATGCTCCCCATCCAACCTGACAGAGTTTGAGAGGATCTGCAGAGAAGAATGGGAGAAACTCCCCAAATACAGGTGTGCCAAGCTTGTAGCGTCATACCCAAGAAGACTTGTGGCTGTAATCGCTGCCAAAGGTGCTTCAACAAAGTACTGAGTAAAGGGTCTGATATTTAATTTGGTTAAACAAAAATTATACAATTGCAAAACTTTCTTAAAACCTGTTTTTGCTTTGACATTATGGGGTATTGTGTGTAGATTCATCCATTTTAGAATAAGGCTGTAACGTAACAAAATGTGGAAAAAGTCAAGGGGTCTGAATACATTCCGAATGCACTGTATGCATGGGATATGCATGGTATACATTGTCCAACGAAATGCTTACTTGCAGGTTCCTTCTGGACAATGCAACAACGATAAGAAATAATACAAGATAAGAATACCAACATTAAGTAAATGGCTCAGTAGAATAGAATAAATATTTAGTATAATACAGGAAGGAACAATTTATAGTCCAATAATTACACGTGTATTGGATTAAGGGGGGAGGGGGGCAGTGTATAAACTGATCAGTTTAACAAGTCTGGTAGCGGCAGTTGTGATGTGTGGATAGCATGACTGTGTCTGAGTGTGGGTGTGTCTGAGTGTGGGTGTTTCTGAGTGTGGGTGTGTCTGAGTGTGGGTGTGTCTGAGTGTGGGGGTGTGTCTGAGTGTGGATGTGTCTGAGTGTGGGTGTGTCTGAGTGTGGGTGTGTCTGAGTGTGGGTGTTTCTGAGTGTGGGTGTGTCTGAGTGGGTGTGTGTCTGAGTGTGGGTGTGTCTGAGTGTGGGTGTGTGTCTGAGTGTGGGTGTGTCTGAGTGTGGGTGTGTCTGAGTGTGGGTGTTTCTGAGTGTGGGTGTGTCTGAGTGTGGGTGTTTCTGAGTGTGGGTGTGTCTGAGTGTGGGTGTGTCTGAGTGTGGGTGTGTCTGAGTGTGGGTGTGTCTGAGTGTGGGTGTGTCTGAGTGTGGGTGTGTCTGAGTGTGGATGTGTCTGAGTGTGGATGTGTCTGAGTGTGGATGTGTCTGAGTGTGGATGTGTCTGAGTGTGGGTGTGTCTGAGTGTGGGTGTGTGTCTGAGTGTGGATGTGTCTGAGTGTGGATGTGTCTGAGTGTGGGTGTGTCTGAGTGTGGGTGTGTCTGAGTGTGGGTGTGTCTGAGTGTGGGTGTGTCTGAGTGTGGATGTGTCTGAGTGTGGATGTGTCTGAGTGTGGATGTGTCTGAGTGGGTGTGTCTGAGTGTGTGTGTCTGAGTGTGTGTGTCTGAGTTGGTGTGTCTGAGTGTGGGTGTGTCTGAGTGTGGGTGTGTCTGAGTGTGGGTGTGTCTGAGTGTGGGTGTGTCTGAGTGTGGGTGTGTCTGAGTGTGGGTGTGTTCATGAGTGGGTGTGTCTGAGTGTGGGTGTGTTCATGAGTGGGTGTGTGCCTGAGTGGGTGTGTTCATGAGTGGGTGTGTGTCTGAGTGTGGGTGTGTCTGAGTGTGGGTGTGTCTGAGTGGGTGTGTGTCTGAGTGTGGATGTGTCTGAGTGGGTGTGTGTCTGAGTGTGGGTGTGTCTGAGTGTGGATGTGTCTGAGTGGGTGTGTGTCTGAGTGTGGGTGTGTCTGAGTGTGGGTGTGTCTGAGTGGGTGTGTGTCTGAGTGTGGGTGTGTCTGAGTGTGGGTGTGTCTGAGTGTGTGTGTCTGAGTGTGTGTGTCTGAGTGTGGGTGTGTCTGAGTGTGGGTGTGTCTGAGGGTGTGTGTCTGAGTTGGTGTGTCTGAGTTGGTGTGTCTGAGTGTGGGTGTGTGTCTGAGTGTGGGTGTGTCTGAGTGTGGGTGTGTCTGAGTGTGGGTGTGTCTGAGTGTGGGTGTGTTCATGAGTGGGTGTGTGCCTGAGTGGGTGTGTTCATGAGTGGGTGTGTGTCTGAGTGTGGATGTGTCTGAGTGTGGATGTGTGTCTGAGTGTGGGTGTGTCTGAGTGTGGATGTGTCTGAGTGTGGGTGTGTCTGAGTGTGGGTGTGTCTGAGTGGGTGTGTGTCTGAGTGTGGGTGTGTCTGAGTGTGGGTGTGTCTGAGTGTGGGTGTGTCTGAGTGTGGGTGTGTCTGAGTGTGGGTGTGTTCATGAGTGGGTGTGTGCCTGAGTGGGTGTGTTCATGAGTGGGTGTGTGTCTGAGTGTGGATGTGTCTGAGTGTGGATGTGTGTCTGAGTGTGGGTGTGTCTGAGTGTGGATGTGTCTGAGTGTGGGTGTGTCTGAGTGTGGGTGTGTCTGAGTGGGTGTGTGTCTGAGTGTGGGTGTGTCTGAGTGTGGGTGTGTCTGAGTGTGGGTGTGTCTGAGTGTGGATGTGTCTGAGTGTGGGTGTGTCTGAGTGTGGATGTGTCTGAGTGTGGGTGTGTCTGAGTGTGGGTGTGTCTGAGTGGGTGTGTGTCTGAGTGTGGGTGTGTCTGAGTGTGGGTGTGTCTGAGGTAGTGTGTCTGAGTGTGGGTGTGTCTGAGTGGGTGTGTTCATGAGTGGGTGTGTGTCTGAGTGTGGGTGTGTCTGAGTGTGGGTGTGTCTGAGTGTGGGTGTGTCTGAGTGTGGGTGTGTCTGAGTGTGGGTGTGTCTGAGTGTGGGTGTGTGTCTGAGTGTGGGTGTGTCTGAGTGTGGGTGTGTCTGAGTGTGGGTGTGTGTCTGAGTGTGGGTGTCTGAGTGTGTGTGTCTGAGTTGGTGTGTCTGAGTGTGGGTGTGTTCATGAGTGGGTGTGTGTCTGAGTGTGGGTGTGTCTGAGTGTGGGTGTGTCTGAGTGTGGGTGTGTCTGAGTGTGGGTGTGTTCATGAGTGGGTGTGTGCCTGAGTGGGTGTGTTCATGAGTGGGTGTGTGTCTGAGTGTGGATGTGTCTGAGTGTGGATGTGTGTCTGAGTGTGGGTGTGTCTGAGTGTGGATGTGTCTGAGTGTGGGTGTGTCTGAGTGTGGGTGTGTCTGAGTGGGTGTGTGTCTGAGTGTGGGTGTGTCTGAGTGTGGGTGTGTCTGAGTGTGGGTGTGTCTGAGTGTGGGTGTGTCTGAGTGTGGGTGTGTTCATGAGTGGGTGTGTGCCTGAGTGGGTGTGTTCATGAGTGGGTGTGTGTCTGAGTGTGGATGTGTCTGAGTGTGGATGTGTGTCTGAGTGTGGGTGTGTCTGAGTGTGGATGTGTCTGAGTGTGGGTGTGTCTGAGTGTGGGTGTGTCTGAGTGGGTGTGTGTCTGAGTGTGGGTGTGTCTGAGTGTGGGTGTGTCTGAGTGTGGGTGTGTCTGAGTGTGGATGTGTCTGAGTGTGGGTGTGTCTGAGTGTGGATGTGTCTGAGTGTGGGTGTGTCTGAGTGTGGGTGTGTCTGAGTGGGTGTGTGTCTGAGTGTGGGTGTGTCTGAGTGTGGGTGTGTCTGAGGTAGTGTGTCTGAGTGTGGGTGTGTCTGAGTGGGTGTGTTCATGAGTGGGTGTGTGTCTGAGTGTGGGTGTGTCTGAGTGTGGGTGTGTCTGAGTGTGGGTGTGTCTGAGTGTGGGTGTGTCTGAGTGTGGGTGTGTCTGAGTGTGGGTGTGTGTCTGAGTGTGGGTGTGTCTGAGTGTGGGTGTGTCTGAGTGTGGGTGTGTGTCTGAGTGTGGGTGTCTGAGTGTGTGTGTCTGAGTTGGTGTGTCTGAGTGTGGGTGTGTTCATGAGTGGGTGTGTGTCTGAGTGTGGGTGTGTCTGAGTGTGGGTGTGTCTGAGTGTGGGTGTGTCTGAGTGTGGGTGTGTTCATGAGTGGGTGTGTGCCTGAGTGGGTGTGTTCATGAGTGGGTGTGTGTCTGAGTGTGGGTGTGTCTGAGTGGGTGTGTGTCTGAGTGTGGGTGTGTCTGAGTGGGTGTGTGTCTGAGTGTGGGTGTGTCTGAGTGTGGGTGTGTCTGAGTGTGGGTGTGTCTGAGTGTGGTTGTGTCTGAGTGTGGATGTGTCTGAGTGTGGATGTGTGTCTGAGTGTGGATGTGTCTGAGTGTGGATGTGTGTCTGAGTGGGTGTGTGTCTGAGTGTGGATGTGTCTGAGTGGGTGTGTGTCTGAGTGTGGGTGTGTCTGAGTGTGGATGTGTCTGAGTGGGTGTGTGTCTGAGTGTGGGTGTGTCTGAGTGTGGGTGTGTCTGAGTGGGTGTGTGTCTGAGTGTGGGTGTGTCTGAGTGTGGGTGTGTCTGAGTGTGGGTGTGTCTGAGTGTGGGTGTGTCTGAGTGTGGGTGTGTGTCTGATTGTGGGTGTCTGAGTGTGTGTGTCTGAGTTGGTGTGTCTGAGTGTGGGTGTGTTCATGAGTGGGTGTGTGTCTGAGTGTGGGTGTGTCTGAGTGTGGGTGTGTCTGAGTGTGGGTGTGTCTGAGTGTGGGTGTGTTCATGAGTGGGTGTGTGCCTGAGTGGGTGTGTTCATGAGTGGGTGTGTGTCTGAGTGTGGGTGTGTCTGAGTGGGTGTGTGTCTGAGTGTGGGTGTGTCTGAGTGGGTGTGTGTCTGAGTGTGGGTGTGTCTGAGTGTGGGTGTGTCTGAGTTGGGTGTGTCTGAGTGTGGGTGTGTCTGAGTGTGGATGTGTCTGAGTGTGGGTGTGTCTGAGTGTGGATGTGTCTGAGTGTGGATGTGTGTCTGAGTGTGGGTGTGTCTGAGTGTGGGTGTGTCTGAGTGGGTGTGTGTCTGAGTGTGGATGTGTCTGAGTGGGTGTGTGTCTGAGTGTGGGTGTGTCTGAGTGTGGATGTGTCTGAGTGGGTGTGTGTCTGAGTGTGGGTGTGTCTGAGTGTGGGTGTGTCTGAGTGGGTGTGTGTCTGAGTGTGGGTGTGTCTGAGTGTGGGTGTGTCTGAGTGGGTGTGTGTCTGAGTGTGGGTGTGTCTGAGTGTGGGTGTGTCTGAGTGGGTGTGTGTCTGAGTGTGGATGTGTCTGAGTGTGGGTGTGTCTGAGTGGGTGTGTTTCTGAGTGTGGGTGTGTCTGAGTGTGGGTGTGTCTGAGGGTGGGTGTGTTCATGAGTGGGTGTGTGTCTGAGTGTGGGTGTGTCTGAGTGTGGGTGTGTCTGAGTGTGGGTGTGTCTGAGTGTGGGTGTGTCTGAGTGGGTGTGTGTCTGAGTGTGGGTGTGTCTGAGTGTGGGTGTGTCTGAGTGGGTGTGTGTCTGAGTGTGGATGTGTCTGAGTGTGGGTGTGTCTGAGTGGGTGTGTGTCTGAGTGTGGGTGTGTCTGAGTGTGGGTGTGTCTGAGTGTGGATGTGTTTGAGTGTGGGTGTGTCTGAGTGTGGATGTGTCTGAGTGTGGATGTGTGTCTGAGTGTGGGTGTGTCTGAGTGTGGGTGTGTCTGAGTGGGTGTGTGTCTGAGTGTGGATGTGTCTGAGTGGGTGTGTGTCTGAGTGTGGGTGTGTCTGAGTGTCGGTGTGTCTGAGTGGGTGTGTGTCTGAGTGTGGATGTGTCTGAGTGGGTGTGTGTCTGAGTGTGGGTGTGTCTGAGTGTGGATGTGTCTGAGTGGGTATGTGTCTGAGTGTGGGTGTGTCTGAGTGTGGGTGTGTCTGAGTGGGTGTGTGTCTGAGTGTGGGTGTGTCTGAGTGTGGGTGTGTCTGAGTGGGTGTGTGTCTGAGTGTGGGTGTGTCTGAGTGTGGGTGTGTCTGAGGGTGTGTGTCTGAGTTGGTGTGTCTGAGTTGGTGTGTCTGAGTGTGGGTGTGTGTCTGAGTTTGGGTGTGTCTGAGTGTGGGTGTGTCTGAGTGTGGGTGTGTCTGAGTGTGGGTGTGTTCATGAGTGGGTGTGTGCCTGAGTGGGTGTGTTCATGAGTGGGTGTGTGTCTGAGTGTGTGTGTGTCTGAGTGTGGGTGTGTGTCTGAGTGTGGGTGTGTCTGAGTGGGTGTGTGTCTGAGTGTGGGTGTGTCTGAGTGTGGGTGTGTCTGAGTGTGGGTGTGTCTGAGTGTGGGTGTGTTCATGAGTGGGTGTGTGCCTGAGTGGGTGTGTTCATTAGTGGGTGTGTGTCTGAGTGTGGATGTGTCTGAGTGTGGATGTGTGTCTGAGTGTGGGTGTGTCTGAGTGGGTGTGTGTCTGAGTGTGGATGTGTCTGAGTGGGTGTGTGTCTGAGTGTGGGTGTGTCTGAGTGTGGATGTGTCTGAGTGGGTGTGTGTCTGAGTGTGGGTGTGTCTGAGTGTGGGTGTGTCTGAGTGGGTGTGTGTCTGAGTGTGGGTGTGTCTGAGTGTGGGTGTGTCTGAGTGTGTGTGTCTGAGTGTGTGTGTCTGAGTGTGGGTGTGTCTGAGTGTGGATGTGTCTGAGTGGGTGTGTGTCTGAGTGTGGATGTGTCTGAGTGTGGGTGTGTCTGAGTGGGTGTGTGTCTGAGTGTGGGTGTGTCTGAGTGTGGGTGTGTCTGAGGGTGTGTGTCTGAGTTGGTGTGTCTGAGTTGGTGTGTCTGAGTGTGGGTGTGTGTCTGAGTGTGGGTGTGTCTGAGTGTGGGTGTGTCTGAGTGTGGGTGTGTCTGAGTGTGGGTGTGTTCATGAGTGGGTGTGTGCCTGAGTGGGTGTGTTCATGAGTGGGTGTGTGTCTGAGTGTGTGTGTGTCTGAGTGTGGGTGTGTGTCTGAGTGTGGGTGTGTCTGAGTGGGTGTGTGTCTGAGTGTGGGTGTGTCTGAGTGTGGGTGTGTCTGAGTGTGGGTGTGTCTGAGTGTGGGTGTGTTCATGAGTGGGTGTGTGCCTGAGTGGGTGTGTTCATGAGTGGGTGTGTGTCTGAGTGTGGGTGTGTCTGAGTGTAGGTGTGTCTGAGTGTGGGTGTGTGTCTGAGTGTGGGTGTGTCTGAGTGTGGGTGTGTCTGAGTGTGGGTGTGTCTGAGTGTGGGTGTGTGTCTGAGTGTGGGTGTGTCTGAGTGTGGGTGTGTCTGAGTGTGGGTGTGTCTGAGTGTGGGTGTGTCTGAGTGTGGGTGTGTCTGAGTGTGGATGTGTCTGAGTGTGGATGTGTCTGAGTGTGGATGTGTCTGAGTGTGGATGTGTCTGAGTGTGGGTGTGTCTGAGTGTGGGTGTGTGTCTGAGTGTGGATGTGTCTGAGTGTGGATGTGTCTGAGTGTGGGTGTGTCTGAGTGTGGGTGTGTCTGAGTGTGGATGTGTCTGAGTGTGGGTGTGTCTGAGTGTGGGTGTGTCTGAGTGTGGATGTGTCTGAGTGTGGATGTGTCTGAGTGTGGATGTGTCTGAGTGGGTGTGTGTCTGAGTGTGGGTGTGTCTGAGTGTGGATGTGTCTGAGTGTGGGTGTGTCTGAGTGGGTGTGTGTCTGAGTGTGGGTGTGTCTGAGTGTGGGTGTGTCTGAGGGTGTGTGTCTGAGTTGGTGTGTCTGAGTTGGTGTGTCTGAGTGTGGGTGTGTGTCTGAGTGTGGGTGTGTCTGAGTGTGGGTGTGTGTCTGAGTGTGGGTGTGTCTGAGTGTGGGTGTGTCTGAGTGTGGGTGTGTTCATGAGTGGGTGTGTGCCTGAGTGGGTGTGTTCATGAGTGGGTGTGTGTCTGAGTGTGTGTGTGTCTGAGTGTGGGTGTGTGTCTGAGTGTGGGTGTGTCTGAGTGGGTGTGTGTCTGAGTGTGGGTGTGTCTGAGTGTGGGTGTGTCTGAGTGTGGGTGTGTTCATGAGTGGGTGTGTGCCTGAGTGGGTGTGTTCATGAGTGGGTGTGTGTCTGAGTGTGGGTGTGTCTGAGTGTGGGTGTGTCTGAGTGTGGGTGTGTGTCTGAGTGTGGGTGTGTCTGAGTGTGGGTGTGTCTGAGTGTGGGTGTGTGTCTGAGTGTGGGTGTGTCTGAGTGTGGGTGTGTCTGAGTGTGGGTGTGTCTGAGTGTGGGTGTGTTCATGAGTGGGTGTGTGTCTGAGTGTGGGTGTGTCTGAGTGTGGGTGTGTCTGAGTGTGGGTGTGTCTGAGTGTGGGTGTGTCTGAGTGTGGGTGTGTCTGAGTGTGGGTGTGTCTGAGTGGGTGTGTGTCTGAGTGTGGGTGTGTCTGAGTGTGTGTGTCTGAGTGTGTGTGTCTGAGTTGGTGTGTCTGAGTGTGGGTGTGTCTGAGTGTGGGTGTGTCTGAGTGTGGGTGTGTTCATGAGTGGGTGTGTGCCTGAGTGGGTGTGTTCATGAGTGGGTGTGTGTCTGAGTGTGGATGTGTCTGAGTGTGGATGTGTGTCTGAGTGTGGGTGTGTCTGAGTGTGGATGTGTCTGAGTGTGGGTGTGTCTGAGTGTGGGTGTGTCTGAGTGTGGGTGTGTCTGAGTGTGGGTGTGTCTGAGTGTGGGTGTGTCTGAGTGTGGGTGTGTCTGAGTGTGGGTGTGTCTGAGTGTGGGTGTGTTCATGAGTGGGTGTGTGCCTGAGTGGGTGTGTTCATGAGTGGGTGTGTGTCTGAGTGTGGGTGTGTCTGAGTGTGGGTGTGTCTGAGTGGGTGTGTGTCTGAGTGTGGATGTGTCTGAGTGGGTGTGTGTCTGAGTGTGGGTGTGTCTGAGTGTGGATGTGTCTGAGTGGGTGTGTGTCTGAGTGTGGGTGTGTCTGAGTGTGGGTGTGTCTGAGTGGGTGTGTGTCTGAGTGTGGGTGTGTCTGAGTGTGGGTGTGTCTGAGTGTGTGTGTCTGAGTGTGTGTGTCTGAGTGTGGGTGTGTCTGAGTGTGGATGTGTCTGAGTGGGTGTGTGTCTGAGTGTGGATGTGTCTGAGTGTGGGTGTGTCTGAGTGTGGGTGTGTCTGAGGGTGTGTGTCTGAGTTGGTGTGTCTGAGTTGGTGTGTCTGAGTGTGGGTGTGTGTCTGAGTGTGGGTGTGTCTGAGTGTGGGTGTGTCTGAGTGTGGGTGTGTCTGAGTGTGGGTGTGTTCATGAGTGGGTGTGTGCCTGAGTGGGTGTGTTCATGAGTGGGTGTGTGTCTGAGTGTGGATGTGTCTGAGTGTGGATGTGTGTCTGAGTGTGGGTGTGTCTGAGTGTGGGTGTGTCTGAGTGTGGGTGTGTCTGAGTGTGGGTGTGTCTGAGTGTGGGTGTGTTCATGAGTGGGTGTGTGCCTGAGTGGGTGTGTTCATGAGTGGGTGTGTGTCTGAGTGTGGATGTGTCTGAGTGTGGATGTGTGTCTGAGTGTGGGTGTGTCTGAGTGTGGATGTGTCTGAGTGTGGGTGTGTCTGAGTGTGGGTGTGTCTGAGTGGGTGTGTGTCTGAGTGTGGGTGTGTCTGAGTGTGGGTGTGTCTGAGTGTGGGTGTGTCTGAGTGTGGATGTGTCTGAGTGTGGGTGTGTCTGAGTGTGGATGTGTCTGAGTGTGGGTGTGTCTGAGTGTGGGTGTGTCTGAGTGGGTGTGTGTCTGAGTGTGGGTGTGTCTGAGTGTGGGTGTGTCTGAGTTGGTGTGTCTGAGTGTGGGTGTGTCTGAGTGGGTGTGTTCATGAGTGGGTGTGTGTCTGAGTGTGGGTGTGTCTGAGTGTGGGTGTGTCTGAGTGTGGGTGTGTCTGAGTGTGGGTGTGTCTGAGTGTGGGTGTGTCTGAGTGTGGGTGTGTGTCTGAGTGTGGGTGTGTCTGAGTGTGGGTGTGTCTGAGTGTGGGTGTGTGTCTGAGTGTGGGTGTCTGAGTGTGTGTGTCTGAGTTGGTGTGTCTGAGTGTGGGTGTGTTCATGAGTGGGTGTGTGTCTGAGTGTGGGTGTGTCTGAGTGTGGGTGTGTCTGAGTGTGGGTGTGTCTGAGTGTGGGTGTGTTCATGAGTGGGTGTGTGCCTGAGTGGGTGTGTTCATGAGTGGGTGTGTGTCTGAGTGTGGGTGTGTCTGAGTGGGTGTGTGTCTGAGTGTGGGTGTGTCTGAGTGTGGGTATGTCTGAGTGTGGGTGTGTCTGAGTGTGGGTGTGTCTGAGTGTGGATGTGTCTGAGTGTGGGTGTGTCTGAGTGTGGATGTGTCTGAGTGTGGATGTGTGTCTGAGTGTGGGTGTGTCTGAGTGTGGGTGTGTCTGAGTGGGTGTGTGTCTGAGTGTGGATGTGTCTGAGTGGGTGTGTGTCTGAGTGTGGGTGTGTCTGAGTGTGGATGTGTCTGAGTGGGTGTGTGTCTGAGTGTGGGTGTGTCTGAGTGTGGGTGTGTCTGAGTGGGTGTGTGTCTGAGGGTGTGTGTCTGAGTTGGTGTGTCTGAGTTGGTGTGTCTGAGTGTGGGTGTGTGTCTGAGTGTGGGTGTGTCTGAGTGTGGGTGTGTCTGAGTGTGGGTGTGTCTGAGTGTGGGTGTGTCTGAGTGGGTGTGTGTCTGAGTGTGGGTGTGTCTGAGTGTGGGTGTGTCTGAGTGTGTGTGTCTGAGTGTGTGTGTCTGAGTGTGGGTGTGTCTGAGTGTGGATGTGTCTGAGTGGGTGTGTGTCTGAGTGTGGATGTGTCTGAGTGTGGGTGTGTCTGAGTGGGTGTGTGTCTGAGTGTGGGTGTGTCTGAGTGTGGGTGTGTCTGAGGGTGTGTGTCTGAGTTGGTGTGTCTGAGTTGGTGTGTCTGAGTGTGGGTGTGTGTCTGAGTGTGGGTGTGTCTGAGTGTGGGTGTGTCTGAGTGTGGGTGTGTCTGAGTGTGGGTGTGTTCATGAGTGGGTGTGTGCCTGAGTGGGTGTGTTCATGAGTGGGTGTGTGTCTGAGTGTGGATGTGTCTGAGTGTGGATGTGTGTCTGAGTGTGGGTGTGTCTGAGTGTGGGTGTGTCTGAGTGTGGGTGTGTCTGAGTGTGGGTGTGTTCATGAGTGGGTGTGTGCCTGAGTGGGTGTGTCTGAGTGTGGGTGTGTCTGAGGGTGTGTGTCTGAGTTGGTGTGTCTGAGTTGGTGTGTCTGAGTGGTGTGTCTGAGTGGGTGTGTGTCTGAGTGTGGGTGTGTCTGAGTGTGGGTGTGTCTGAGGGTGTGTGTCTGAGTTGGTGTGTCTGAGTTGGTGTGTCTGAGTGTGGGTGTGTGTCTGAGTGTGGGTGTGTCTGAGTGTGTGTGTGTCTGAGTGTGGATGTGTCTGAGTGGGTGTGTGTCTGAGTGTGGGTGTGTCTGAGTGTGGATGTGTCTGAGTGGGTGTGTGTCTGAGTGTGGGTGTGTCTGAGTGTGGGTGTGTCTGAGTGGGTGTGTGTCTGAGTGTGGGTGTGTCTGAGTGTGGGTGTGTCTGAGTGTGTGTGTCTGAGTGTGTGTGTCTGAGTGTGGGTGTGTCTGAGTGTGGATGTGTCTGAGTGGGTGTGTGTCTGAGTGTGGATGTGTCTGAGTGTGGGTGTGTCTGAGTGGGTGTGTGTCTGAGTGTGGGTGTGTCTGAGTGTGGGTGTGTCTGAGGGTGTGTGTCTGAGTTGGTGTGTCTGAGTTGGTGTGTCTGAGTGTGGGTGTGTGTCTGAGTGTGGGTGTGTCTGAGTGTGGGTGTGTCTGAGTGTGGGTGTGTCTGAGTGTGGGTGTGTTCATGAGTGGGTGTGTGCCTGAGTGGGTGTGTTCATTAGTGGGTGTGTGTCTGAGTGTGTGTGTGTCTGAGTGTGGGTGTGTGTCTGAGTGTGGGTGTGTCTGAGTGGGTGTGTGTCTGAGTGTGGATGTGTCTGAGTGGGTGTGTGTCTGAGTGTGGGTGTGTCTGAGTGTGGGTGTGTCTGAGTGGGTGTGTCTGAGTGTGGGTGTGTCTGAGTGTGGGTGTGTCTGAGTGGGTGTGTGTCTGAGTGTGGGTGTGTCTGAGTGTGGGTGTGTCTGAGTGTGGGTGTGTCTGAGTGTGGGTGTGTCTGAGTGCTAAGGTGCGGAGAATCAGGACCATTATCTCTCTGGCCATCGAGTCAAGTTTAAATAGGAGCCATGTTTGACCCTGGCCATAAAGACATTTACCTCCACAGAGATCTCCTCTGCTCTGCTCCCTTCTGACGCTCTGAGGCTTTTCATATAGACCAGATCTGCTGAACAGGCAACAAAATGGCTGCATTTCATCCATGCCCCTTGGTCTGAGTGGGGGAGGCGTGGGGAAGCTGTTCTCACAGAGGGAGGCGTGGGGAGGCTGTTCTCACAGAGGGAGGCGTGGGGAGGCTGTTCTCACAGAGGGAGGCGTGGGGAGGCTGTTCTCACAGAGGGAGGCGTGGGGAGGCTGTTCTCACTGAGGGAGGCGTGGGGAGGCTGTTCTCACAGAGGGAAGCGTGGGGAGGCTGTTCTCACAGAGGGAAGCGTGGGGAGGCTGTTCTCACAGAGGGAGGCGTGGGGAGGCTGTTCTCACAGAGGGAGGTGTGGGGAGGCTGTTCTCACTGAGGGAGGCGTGGGGAGGCTGTTCTCACAGAGGGAGGCGTGGGGAGGCTGTTCTCACAGAGGGAGGCGTGGGGAGGCTGTTCTCACAGAGGGAGGCGTGGGGAGGCTGTTCTCACAGAGGGAGGCGTGGGGAGGCTGTTCTCACAGAGGGAGGCGTGTTAATCAGCTTTCTCTCAGGCTCAGACGCTAAGGGTTTTCATCCAGTCATCGTGAATTTATGGTCCTGATGGTTGACACCATTAGCAGTCATAAAGTACTAGTCCAATTTTCTGATTATCCACCGTATCCTCCTCAACTGTCCTAACAGTCTGGTCAATGTCCTCCAATGACAGTACTCTGATTCAGTCACAGTGGACATAATAGTGGGTGAAACAGCCTAGGGCGCTCCAGTCAGTCCAGCCATGTAACCTACAAAGGAGTCCACCTTCACCCGGGCCAGCTTTAAACGATTATGTCATCCTCCCATGTGACAGGGCTCGGTTTCACTGGCAGACAAAATCAATTATTCAGCACGGTTAATGGTTCAGCTAAAGCCAGATCACAGCAGGCACACACTCAACCCCATGGCCAAATGGATAGAATTACAGGAAATTCGCTTGCGGGCCAGATTCCGGAATATAAATATATAAACTACACGCCTTCAAATGAGTGGATTCGGCTATTTCAGCCACAACCGTTGCTGACAGGTGTATAAAATCTGTCACCCTGTCAAACACACACGGTTTGGCCTCAGAGAGACTATCTCCGCCCGAAGCTTACCAGACAGTGAAAGAAGAGTCAGAAGAGGTTAAACAAGAAAAATAACATTTATTTCTCTCTCTGTGACTGAATAGATTAATAAGACATCATTGTTTGAAGGGCCAAAGCCAAAGCCTCCAGTCAACTTTGTGAATCTGTCACGATCGCTGACAGATGAAGCGGACCAAGGCGCAGCGTGATAAGCGTACATTCTTTATTAGTGTACACACACGAACCAAAACAATAAACCAAACGATACGTGAAGTCCTGGGTTATACACAAAACCCTACGGAACAAGATCCCACAAAACTAACATGCCAAAAGGCTGCCTAAGTATGGTCCCCAATCAGAGACAACGAGCTACAGCTGCCTCTGATTGGGAACCACCCTGGCCAACATAGATCAAAACGAACTAGAACCAAAAACATAGAAAACAAAACATAGAAAATCCACACCCTGGCTCAACATTTAAGAGTCCCCAGAGCCAGGGCGTGACAGAATCACATCCACGTCCCATAGCAGTATAGTTAGTACACTGGCGGAGTGTCTGTGAAAGCAGTTGGCTCTACTTGACAATTCAATGATGGATACACAAGACTAATTTAAATGCAGGATTTGATCTTCCATTTTGTAAATGAGATGTCGGATTTGCGAGTGTGTATGTGGACATCACTGTTACCAATGAAGAACAAGAGTTGTTCAGGGTGTTGATTAAGGATTAATATTTTCCAGAAAATCTATCAAGTTTCAATACCGGGAATAATTCATATTTATTGAGAGTCACAGGAAATACCATCAAAATCAGAAGTGGCCATTTAAAGCATTTAAAACCAAGATATGGTTACTACTCTCTTAGAAAAAAGGGTTCCAAAGGGTTCTGCGACTTCTCCCATAGGAGAACCCTTTTTGGTTCCAGGTAGAACCCTTTTTGGTTCCAGGTAGAACCCTTTTTGGTTCCAGGTAGAACCCTTTTTGGTTCCAGGTAGAACCCTTTTTGGTTCCAGGTAGAACTATTTTAGATTCCATGTAGAACCCTCTGTGGAAGGGGTTATACATGGAACCCAAAAGGGTTCTACCTGGAACCAAAAGGGGCTCTTAAGGGTTCTCCTTATATATTGTGTATATTATGTATATTATATTATGTATATTAAATTATGTATACTATGTATATTATACTATGTATATTATATTATGTATACTATGTATATTATATTATGTATATTATGTATATTATATTATGTATATTAAATTATGTATACTATGTATATTATACTATGTATATTATATTATGTATACTATGTATATTATATTATGTATATTATGTATATTATATTATGTATACTATGTATATTATATTATGTATACTATGTATATTATATTATGTATATTATGTATATTATATTATGTATACTATGTATATTATATATTATGTATACTATGTATATTATATTATGTATACTATGTATGTTATATATTATGTATACTATGTATATTATATTATGTATATTATGTATATTATATTATGTATAGTATGTATATTATATTATATACAAAACTAGACCTGGACTACCATGTAACTAATACAGTCAGAAATGTGTGTGTCTGTTGTGTGTGGTGTGTGTGTGTGTGTGTATTAAATATGTAAAACACCATGCATGTCTCTCCCTCTCTCTCTCTCCTCACTGTATAATCAACACCCCGAGCGACTCTTGTTCTTCATCAGTAACAGTGAGGTCCACACACACACATGCAAATCAGACATCTCATTTACATGCAGTGAAGGCAATTCCATCTTGCCTGACAACACCAACTGAATTCTTCCGCTTCTCTGTTGTTCGCTACATCCTTCAGTCTGAGACTGCCGTCACTGAAGTCGTTTGTGGGGATGTCAAAATGAGGGTGTAGTACAAAACAAAGTCATCAGCATTTGAATCGTCTCTAACCAATCAGAGTATCAAAGCCAATGACGAATTTTCAAAATCCCTTTTTACCCACATGTGTTCTGGCTCTGGCCCAACCAATTGGTTTCTGGGACCAATCAGAACGGTTAGAAAGTGTGTGTGTTCTAGAAATTGTCAGTAAGGTACTCAGATCCAGACTCATTGTGGAGAAGAAACTAACGTCCGTGGGCATAGTGTAGCATTTTGGGCAGCCAGGCAATATTCCATCCCCTATTGCAGGGATCATCAACAATTGTAGATTCAGCAGCGGGCCAAATTTGTCTTGAGAAGATGGTCAGGGGGGCCGAAACATAATTACAAATAATTTGTAGACTGCAAATTGATCGCAAGAAGCTCAAACAGATATAATATTTGACTAAAACATAATCATTTCAAACCTTGCTTACATTTGTATACGATCACATATACTGTACACTACCAGTCAAAAGTTTTAGAACACCTACTCATTCAAGGGTTTTTCTTTATTTTTACTATTTTCTACATTGTAGAATAATAGTGAAGAGATCAAAACTATGAAATAACACATATGGAATCATGTAGTAACCAAAAAGTGTTAAACAAATCAAAATATATTTTATATTTGATATTCTTCAAATAGCCAACCTTTGCCTTGATGACAGCTTTGCACACTCTTGGCATTCTCTAAACCAACTTCACCTGGAATGCTTTTCCAACAGTCTTGAAGGAGTTCCCACATATGCTGAGCACTTGTTGGCTGCTTTTCCTCACTCCGTGGTCTGACTCATCCCAAACCAACTCAATTTGGTTGAGGTCGGTGATTGTGGAGGCCAGGTCATCTGATGCAGCACTCCATCACTCTCCTTCTTTGTAAAATAGCCCTTACACAGCCTGGAGGTGCGTTGGCTCATTGTCCTGTTGAAAAACAAATGATAGTCCCACTAAGCACAAACCAGAAAGGATGGCGTTTCGCTGCAGAATGCTGTGGTAGCCATGCTGGTTAAGTGTGCCTTGAATTCTAAATAAATCACAGACAGTGTCACCAGCAAAGCACCCTAACACCATAACACCTCATCCATGCTTTACGGTGGGAAATCATCTGTTCACCCACATTGCATCTCACAAAGACACAGTGATTGGAACCAAACATCTCCAATTTGGACTCCAGACCAAAGGACAAATTTCCACCGGTCTAATGTCCATTGCTCATGTTTCTTGGCCCAAGCAGGTCTCTTCTTCTTATTGGTGTCCTTTGGTAGTGGTTTCTTTGCAGCAATTTGACCATGAAGGCCTGATTCACACAGTCCCCTCTGAACAGTTGATGTTGAGATGTGTCTGTTACTTGAACTCTGTAAAGTATTTATTTGGGCTGCAATTTCTGAGGCTGGTAACTCTAATGAACTTATCTTCTGCAGCGGAGGTAACTCTGGGTCTTCCTTTCCTGTGGCGGTGCTCCTGAGAGCCAGTTTCATCAGAGCGCTTGATGGTTTTTGCGACTGCACTTGAAGAAACTTTCAAAGTTCTTGAAATGTTCCGGATTGACTGACCTTCCTGTCTTAAAGTAATGATGGACTGTCATTGCTCTTTGCTTATTTGAGCTGTTCTTGCCATAATATGGACTTGGTCTTTTACCAAATAGGGCTATCTTCTGTATACCCCCCTACCTTTTCACAACACAACTGATTGGCTCAAACGCATTAAGAAGAAAATACATTTCACAAATTCACTTTTAATAAGGCGCACCTGTTAATTGAAATGCATTCCAGGTGACTACCTCATGAAGCTGGTTGAGAGAATGCTAAGAGTGTGCAAAGCTGTCATCAAGGCAAAGGGTGGCTATTTGAAGAATCACAAATATAAAATATAGTTCGATTTGCTTAACACTTTTTTGGTTACTACGTGATTCCATATGTGTTATTTCATAGTTGTGATGTCTTCACTATCATTCTACAACGTAGAAAATAGTTAAAATAAAGAAAAACCCTTGAATGAGTAAGTGTTCTAAAACTTTTGACCGGTAGTGTATCTCTGTATCATGGGTAGAAATACGTTGGAACAGATTTCCAACATTAAAATCACTTGGAGCTTTTTTTTTTATATCCAACAAATAATTTTGTTTAAAAAAAATGTTTTATCATAAAACTTGGGCGGCCAAATAAAATCACTCGCAGGCCAAATTTCGCTCACGGACCACCAGTTGGGGAACCCTGCCCTATTGTAATGCATGGTCATACAACACCTGTTGCCTCCACGGATTTAAGAAAACAATTGATTTTGTGTAAGCGACAATACATGACATGCTTAAGGAACCATAAAGCAGACCGGAGGAACTTATCACTGGGCTTAAAAAGCCGTCTTACAAACCCTATCATGTATCATCTGTTCAGATGAGTCCAATCACGCACCACCTTTGCCCGGGATGTGCCCGACCGGCGCCTTCCCCCCTCTCCCTAAAAGACACGGCCACAGGGGGCACCTGGGATTGTAATGGAAAGTGATTTGTGGATTTTCTCTGGAACTTCAGAGTGGCGGGCGGGTGATGGGGGATGGATAATCAATACATTACAAACATTCCCGCCCTCTTCTTTTTCTCAAATCAATGTAATTTTCCTGGTTGCTTAAATTCTAATAGTTCGCCTAATTTCAGTTTATGTGACAAAACAAGCAAGTATAGTGTCGAGAATCATTTTACCATCTAAACTGCTGTGAAATATATTTTCCATAACCAAAAATATAGTATTTTCAGCTGTTTAAATCTGGTGCACAAAACCAAAAGGAAAAGATGCAAAAACGAAACTTAAGAACAGGAAGCATATAAATAGCACACATAGAACAGATCTACCGCTTTTTAGACTTGCTTTCAATGAGAATGACAGATCTATAACTTACATTTCTATGTGAATTTGGTCAGGACGCCCAAAAAAGTTACATATTGCTGCTTTAAAATACTTTACATGTTTCAGTCTAGCTATGGATTGGAGAGACAAAAAAAAAGTCAAACATGACAGAGCTGGAGAGAGAAAGGCAGACACAGACAAAGAGAGACAGAGGGCGAAGAGAGTGTTTCAGGCCATTTGATGTGTGGGCTGTGTGTCTCTCCCTGTCATCACTCCACCCTGTGACCAGTCAGCCGGCAAAGACAATGCACACTCCATGTCCCCACAAGCCCTATCCATAATCACCTAATGTCCGCACAAACCACTGTGCGGGTGGGCAGGCGTACATGCAGGTGTGTGAGAGAGACAAAGAGAGTTTGCCACGCCAACCACACCTCCATAAAGACAACCTAAACTGAGCTACACTTCCTAACCTCCTGCCAAATGTATGACCACATGAGAGACACATATTTCCCACAGATCACACAGACCCAGAAAGAATTTGAAAACAAATCAAACGTTGATAAACTCCCATATCTGTTAGGTGAAATACCGCAGTGTGCAATCACAGCAGCAAGATTTGTGGCCCGTTGCCATGAGTGTTCTGTTTGTGAGTGTTATGTTCACTAATGTTTCCCTTGTTTATTTCCTGTCTATTCCATTTGCTTTGACAATGGAAACATCTGTTTCCCATGCCAATAAAGCTCTTTGAATTGATTTGAATTGAGAGAGAGAGAGAGAGAGAGAGAGAGAGAGAGAGAGAGAACTACAGGACAAAATACAAACCCTCCAACCCAAAAAGGCCTGTGGTGTTGATGGTATCCTCAATGAAATGATAAAATATAAAGACCACAAATTCCAATTGGCTATACGTAAACTCTTTAACATCATCCTTAGCTCTGGCATCTTCCCCAAAATGTGGAACCAAGGACTGATCACCCCAATCCACAAAAGTGGAGACAAATTTGACCCCAATAACTACTGTGGGATATGCGTCAACAGCAACCTGGGGAAAATCCTCTGCATTATCATTAACAGCAGACTAGTTCATTTCCTCAGTGAAAACAATGTACTGAGCAAATGTCAAATTGGCTTTTTACCAAATTACCGTACGACAGACCACGTATTCACCCTGCACACCCTAATTGACAAACAAACAAACCAAAACAAAGGCAAAGTCTTCTCATGCTTTGTTGATTTCAAAAAAACTTTTGACTCAATTTGGCATGAGGGTCTGCTATACAAATTGATGGAAAGTGGGGTTGGGGGAAAAACATACGACATTATAAAAATCCATGTACACAAACAACAAGTGTGCTGTTAAAATTGGCAAAAAACACAAACATTTCTTTCCACAGGGCCATGGGGTGAGACAGGGATGCAGTTTAAGCCCCACCCTCTTCAACATATATATCAACGAATTGGCGAGGGCACTAGAACAGTCTGCAGCACCTGGCCTCACCCTACTAGAATCTGAAGTCAAATGTCTTCTGTTTGCTGATGATCTGGTGCTTCTGTCATCAACCAAGGAGGGCCTACAGCAGCACCTAGATCTTCTGCACAGATTCTGTCAGACCTGGGCCCTGACAGTAAATATCAGTGAGACAAAAATAATGGTGTTCCAAAAAGGTCCGGTTGCCAGGACCACAAATACAAATTCCATCTAGACACGTTGCCCTAGAGCACACAAAAAACTATACATACCTCGGCCTAAACATCAACGCCACAGGTAATTTCCACAAAGCTGTGAACGATCTGAGAGACAAGGCAAGAAGGGCCTTCTATGCCATCAAAAGGAACATTAAATTTGACCTACAAATTAGGATCTGGCTAAAAAATACTTGAATCAGTTATATTTACATTTACATTTACGTCATTTAGCAGACGCTCTTATCCAGAGCGACTTACAAATTGGTGCATTCACCTTATAGCCAGTGGGATAACCACTTTGCAATATGTTTTATTTTTATTTTTTGGGGGTGGGGTAAGGGGCGGTAGAAGGATTACTTTATCCTATCCCAGGTATTCCTTAAAGAGGTGGGGTTTCAAGTGTCTCCGGAAGGTGGTGAGTGACTCCGCTGTCCTAGTTTCGTGAGGGAGCTTGTTCCACCATTGGGGTGCCAGAGCAGCGAACAGTTTTGACTGGGCTGAGCGGGAAATGTGCTTCCGCAGAGGTAGGGGGGCCAGCAGGCCAGAGGTGGATGAACGCAATGCCCTCGTTTGGGTGTAGGGACTGATCAGAGCCTGAAGGTACGGAGGTGCCATTCCCCTCACAGCTCCGTAGGCAAGCACCATGGTCTTGAAGCAGATGCGAGCTTCAACTGGAAGCCAGTGGAGTGTGCGGAGGAGCGGGGTGATGTGAGAGAACTTGGGAAGGTTGAACACCAGACGGGCTGCGGCATTCTGGATGAGTTGTAGGGGTTTAATGGCACAGGCAGGGAGCCCAGCCAACAGCGAGTTGCAGTAATCCAGACGTGAGATGACAAGTGCCTGGATTAGGACCTGTGCCGCTTCCTGTGTAAGGCAGGGTCGTACTCTCCGAATGTTGTAGAGCATGAACCTACAGGATCGGGTCACCACCTTGATGTTAGCGGAGAATGACAGGGTGTTGTCCAGGGTCACGCCAAGGCTCTTCGCACTCTGGGAGGAGGACACAACGGAGTTGTCAACCGTGATGGCGAGATCATGGAACGGGCAGTCCTTCCCCGGGAGGAAGAGCAGCTCCGTCTTGCCGAGGTTCAGCTTGAGGTGGTGATCCGTCATCCACACTGATATGTCTGCCAGACATGCAGAGATGCGATTCACCACCTGGTTATCAGAAGGGGGAAAGGAGAAGATTAGTTGTGTGTCGTCTGCGTAGCAATGATAGGAGAGGCCATGTGAGGATATGACAGAGCCAAGTGACTTGGTGTATAGCGAGAATAGGAGAGGGCCTAGAACTGAGCCCTGGGGGACACCAGTGGTGAGAGCACGTGGTGCGGAGACAGATTCTCGCCACGGCACTTGATACGAGCGACCGGTCAGGTAGGATGCAATCTAAGAGTGAGCTGCGCCGGAGTTGCCCAACTCGGAGAGGGTGGAGAGGAGGATCTGATGGTTCACAGTATCAAAGGCAGCAGACAGGTCTAGAAGGACAAGAGCAGAGGAGAGAGAGTTAACTTTAGCAGTGCGGAGAGCCTCCATGACACAGAGAAGAGCAGTCTCAGTTGAATGACCAGTCTTGAAACCTGACTGGTTTGGATCAAGAAGGTCATTCTGAGAGAGATAGCAAGAGAGTTGGCTAGAGACGGAACGCTCAAGTGTTTTGGAGAGAAAAGAAAGAAGGGATACTGGTCTGTAGTTGTTGACATCAGAGGGATCGAGTGTTGGTTTTTTGAGAAGGGGTGCACTCTCGCTCTCTTGTCGCAAGATTTCATCTGGAGAGAGAGGGGAGAAAGAAATCAAAGCATAGGGTAGGGCAGTGTGAGCAGGACCAGCAGTGTCATTTGAATAAACAAACGAGGATCGGATGTCGTCAACCTTCTTTTCAAAATGGTTGACGAAGTCATCCACAGAGAGGGAGGAGGGGGGGGGGGGGGGGGGGGGGGAGGATTCAGCAGGGAGGAGAAGGTGGCAAAGAGCTTCCTAGGGTTAGAGGCAGATGCTTGGAATTTAGAGTGGTAGAAGGTGGCTTTAGCAGCAGAAACAGATGAAGAAAATGTAGAGAGGAGGGAGTGAAAAGATGCCAGGTCCGCAGGGAGTCTAGTTTTCCTCCATTTCTGCTCGGTTGCCCAGAGCCCTGTTCTGTGAGCTCGCAATGAGTCATCAAGCCATGGAGCAGGAGGGGAGGACCGATTGCCCTTTATGGTTGTGAGGTCTGGTGTCCGCTCACCAACCAAGAATTCACAAAATGGGACAAATACCAAATTGAGACTCTGCATGCAGAATAGTGCAAAAATATCCTCTGTATACAACGAAAAGCACCAAATAATGCATGCAGAGCAGAATTAGGCCGCTACCCGCTAATTATCAAAATCCAGAAAAGAGCCGTTAAATTCTATATCCACTTAAAAGGAAGTGATTCCAAAACCTTCCATAACAAAGCCATCACCTACAAAGAGATTAACTTGGAGAAGAGTCCCCTAAGTAAGCTGGTCCTGGGGCTCTGTTCACAAACACAAACAGACCCCACACAGCCCCAGGACAACAACAACACAACTAGACCCAACCAAATCATGAGAAAACAAAAAGAGAATTACTTGACACATTGGAAATAACAAACAAAAAAACAGAGCAAACTAGAATGCTATTTGGCTCCAAACAGAGACTACACAGTGGCAGAATACCTGACCACTGTGACTGACCCAAACTTAAGGAAAGCTTTGACTATGTACAGACTCAGTGAGCATAGCCTTGCTATTGAGAAAGGCCGCCGTAGGCAGACCTGGCTCTCAAGAGAAGACAGGCTATGTGCACACTGCCCACAAAATGAGGTGGAAACTGAGCTGCACATCCTAACCTCCTGCCAAATGTATGACCATATTAGAGACACATATTTCCCTCAGATTACACAGACCCACAAAGAATTTGAAAACAAACCCAATTTTGATAAACTCACTTATCTACTGGGTGAAAACCACAGTGGTGCCACCACAGCAGCAAGATGTGTGACCTGTTACCACAAGAAAAGGGCAACCAGTGAACAACAAACACCATTGTAAATACAACATATTTTTCTGTTTATTTATTTTCCCATTTGTACTTTAACTATTTGCACATTGTTACAACACTGTATATAGACATTATATGACATTTGAAATGTCTTTATTCTTTTGAAACTTCTGAGTGTAATGTTTACTGTTAATATTTATTGTTTATTTCACTTTTGTTTATTATCTACTTCACTTGCTTTGGCAATATTACAGTTTTTCTCGATTGCTAAGACACATTTCTTGAAAGCTGCTCTCCTTTTCTCTTAACTGTGAACACAAAACCAAATTTTCAAGCTACATTCACAAAACCTCAGACTCTTCTTGCAAAACCAAACTTTCACCTCAAAACAGTTCAATCTGTGCTCAAAACTGAACTATGTTGTCAAATCGTGCCCCGAGTCAATCAAAATAAAAAACACTACTGAACAGTCACTAAACACTGCGTAGAAAAATAGAAAACACAATGAAGCTGGAGAAATACATGTTTATTGTTCACTGTAGGCTAAATGCATGTTGCAAAAGAAAACAAAAACTGTGCATTTAGCACTTGTACAAAAAGACAAAACAGAAATATTGTGCATTTACATGTAGCACTTGTAAAAACAAACAGAAATCTTATGCGTTTGCCACTTGTGTACAGTAAGCCCATGTAAAAATATTTTTCTGGCCAGGCAACGGGGGAAAAAACCCCTGGCATGCCGTATCCAGGCTTGGCATGCCTCCACACCTATGTCACCACAGGCAAGTCCCATGGCTTGCAGGAGATTTACCCTGGTGTAAGGTTGGCGTTCATTTACCTTCCACCGCCATGAGGAGAATAATTCCTCAATGGGGTTTAGGAAAGGGGAGTACGGTGGAAGGCAAAGATTGATAAAACCTTGGTTCATATTGTACCACTCTCTAACCTGGAGGGCTCTGTGAAAACTCACATTGTCCCAAACAACAAAATAGATGGGATGCTCATCCTGCTGCCCTAACAAAGCATCTCGCATGTGATTGAGGAAAATGAGGAGCTGGTGAGTGTTGTAGGGCCCCAGGTTGGCATGATGGTGGACAACCCCATGATTGCTGATGGCAGCACATAATGTGACATTGCCACCACGCTGCCCAGGAACACCAACAATGGCCCGATGGCCAATCACATTACGGCCTCTCCTTCTCCTTTTGGTGAGATTAAACCCAGCTTCATCCATGTAGATGTATTGATGGGGTCTTTCCATTGCATCCAGTTGAAAAACCCTCTGTAGAAATAGATATAGTTTTGTAAGTGATACGGAAAAAGTGATTTAGGCCACTACAGTAAATCACTACTTAGAGTAATCAACATTGAATGTGTCTGGATATATGCCAACCTGTACATACTGGAATCTTTGCTCTTTGACTCTGTCTGAGTTGCGATCAAAGGGCACTCTGTATAGCTGTTTCATGCGCAGTCTGTTGCGCTTAAGGACACGATCAACAGTAGAGAGGCTG
>NW_028157515.1:370950-413190 GCF_964263955.1 Coregonus lavaretus
TGGTTTGAGAATGTTAAGTACTGTTAGGTAATGGTGTGAGAATGTTAAGTACTGTTAGGTAATGGTATGAGAATGTTAAGTACTGTTAGGTAATGGTATGAGAATGTTAAGTACTGTTAGGTAATGGTATGAGAATGTTAAGTACTGTTAGGTAATGGTAGACCACTGGTAGACCACTGCGCCACTCGGGAGTCATGAAAACGTCTGTAGCATCCGAACGGTTTACAAACATTTACACGATGGTGTTCTCCGTTTTTCTCTACGACCCCCCCAAAAGTGTCACGAGATTCGTCTGAAGGTAACATATAAAAATGAATGGAAGTATGGAGGTAGTTTTGTGGCAACAAAAATAAGGGGTTAAATATGTGTACAAAAAACTTTTAGAGGTTTTAATAGTCATCGTGGTAGAGCCAGACAGAGAGTCCTAACAGTAAAGAGTCAGTATTGAACACATCTCTAACTGCATGTGGGGCTTCTCTCTCAGTGTCCCCAGCTGGCCTGGTTTTGGAGCCTCCCTGGGTCAGCAGGTAGACAAGCTAAGCAGACAGAGAAATAACCTGCGGCGGCTGTAGTCTGGGGGCCTTAATGCTATGGTGGCCCCTATAAATCAATCATTCATCCTGAGTCACTAAACCACAACAAGCAGGGAAAAAACAGAGGACAGACAGGAGAGAGAGAGGCAGACGAGAGAGAGAGAGAGAGAGAGAGACATCCACACCTTAGAGGAGCTCCTAACCAAGGTGCGGACAGAGCAGGACAGCAGCCTTGCAACACAGCTGAAAGAAGTTCAGCAAGAGAGAGACGGACTCAAGAGAGAGCTGGCTGATCTAACAGAGGAGGTGAGAGAGCTCCAAAAAGACAGGCAGAGCAGTAATAACGAGCTGACCGCACTAAGAGAGGAGCTGCAGGAGAGAAAGAGAACAGAGGACAGACTGCAGGAGCAGCTAGATCACCACCCTATGACCTGCCATCACACAGCAGAGGAGCCCACCTCAACCAGCCAGGCCTCCCCAGCCCTGCCGGCTGCATGCCTCCCCCCCAGCCCCCAGAACAGCCTCCCACTGACAGCGGCACCGGCACAGACCAGCCACACCCCAGCTCCAACACCCACCAGCCCCAACTCTACCCCCTCCAGTCCAGAAGAAACACTGGCTGAGATTGTCCTGTTGATGGACTCAAATGGGAAGTTTGTTCAGGAGAAGAAACTTTTCCCTAGACACAAAACGAGAAAGGTGTGGTGCCCAACAACGCAGAGTGCCATGGCGCTGCTTGATAAGGCCCAACTTGGGTCGCCAAGCCACATAATCATACACACCGGAAGCAACGACCTGCGTGCTCAGCAGGAGAGGGTGGCGACTTCACTACGGGGAGTGATTGAGAAGGCCTCCGCAATCTTCCCCAACTCAAGGATCGTGGTGTCAACCCTTCTACAGAGGAAGGACTTCCACCCTGCCACAATCCAAAGAATAAACACCAGCCTCTCCCGGGACTGTGCCCTGCGACCCAATGTACACCTGGCCCACCATCCCACCCTCGATCTGGACTGTCTCTATGACCATGTTAACCTGTACAGAGAGACAGTCCCCATCCTTGCTAAGACTCTCAAGGACGTCGCTTTAAACCGCATCCCGACCTCTCCACCCAGGAACAGCGGAGCAATCTCCACCCCCCCGAGATCACCGAGACAACACCCTGGACCAGTACCCTGGACCCCCCAGCCACGGCCACAGCACCACCAACCTAATGCTGAATCTACTATGCTCACATGTGATAGGCCGAGGGTCATGGTAAGATGAGCACAAGAACTCCACCATCCTCACACTACATCCACCCAAGTGGCATGACACAAATACTATCTTAAATGATAAACAAATCACATTTGCATAATAAGAGTTTACCTTAATTGAAAAATCGTTGGATTGTGAGTGTTTATCTCATTTTGAATGTAAAGAAAAAACAGTTATGAAGTCTTTTTACGTTGCATGTTGGAATTTACAAGGCTTGAAGTCCTCTGCTTTTGGGCTAAAGAGCAGAAACCCAGACTTCCTTAAAGAAATGGATGATGTTGATATTGTAGTACTACAGGAAACATGGTGCAGAGGTGATGTTTCCACTGGCTGTCCACTAGGTTATAGGGAGATAATCGCACCATCCACCAAATTAAAAGGAATCACACAGCGCAGAGACTCAGGGGGAATGCTAATATGGTATAAATCTGAACTAACTAATTCAATCGAATTGATCAAAACAGGAGAATTCTTTATCTGGCTAAAAATCAACAAGGAGGCTATCTTAACAGATAACAACGTCTTCCTCTGTGCCACATACATTCCCCCCTCAGAGTCACCCTACTTCAATGAAGAGAGTTTCTCCATTCTAGAGGGGGAGATTAGTCACTTTCAGGCCCAAGGCAACGTGCTGGTCTGTGGAGACCTGAATGCTAGAACATCAGAAGAACTAGACACTATTAACAGTCATGGGGACAAACACCTACCGGGAAGCAACAACCTTTCCCTCCCCACATACCCCCCTAGAAACAACTATGACAAAGTGAAAAACAAAAATGGAGTACAGCTCCTGAAGCTCTGTCGAACACTGGGTCTGTACATAGTCAATGGTAGGTTAAGAGGGGACTCTTTTGGTAGGTACACCTACAGCTCATCCATTGGCAGCAGTACTGTAGACTACTTCATCACAGACCTTAACCCAGAGTCTCTCAGAGCCTTCACAGTCAGCCCACTAACACCTCTCTCTGACCACAGTAAAATCACAGTGTATCTGAGAAGAGCAGAACCCAACCATGAAGCATCACGGCCCATTAAATTACATGGTACTAAACAGACCTATAGATGGAGTAAAAACAGTACAGAAATCTACCAAAAAGCAATTAGTAGCCAAAAAATACAATCTCTCCTGGACAACTTTTTAGCATTAACATTCTCCTACACCAATGAAGGTATAAATTTGGCCGTTTGGAACATAAACTTTATATTTGACAAATTAGCCTCCTTGGCTAATCTTAAGAAACATAAAAGCAAACCAAAAATAATAGATCATGAAAAATCGTTTGATAATGAATGCAAAAATCTAAGAAAGTAATTGAGAAATATATCTAATCATAAACACAGAGACCCAGACAACAAAAATATATGTCTTCAATATGGGGAAACACTGAAGCAATACAAACACACCCTAAGAACAAAAAAGGAACAGCACATTAGAAATCAGCTGGATGTGATTGAGGAATCCATAGAATCAAACCACTTCTGGGAGAATTGGAATAAATTAAACAAACCTCATAATGAGGAATTGGCTATCCAAAATGGGGATATGTGGAGAAATCACTTTGCAAACCTCTACAGCAATATAAGAAAGAGCCCAGAACAACAAGATATACAAGAAAAATTACAAATCCTTGAATCAGCAGTCAAAGACTATCAGAATCCTGTGGATACCCCAATTACAGAACAAGAATTATTGGAAAAACTTTGCGCACTCCAACCCAAAAAGGCCTGTGGTGCTGATGGTATTTTAAATGAAATGATCAAATATACAGACCACAAATTCAAATTGGCTATACTCAAACTCTTCAACATTATCCTAACTGCAGGTATTTTCCCCGATATTTGGAACCAAGGATTGATCACACCAATTTATAAAAATGGAGACAAATTTGACCCAAATAATTACAGAGGAATTTGCGTTAACAGCAACTTGGGGAAAATTCTCTGCAGTATCATAAACAGAAGACTACATAATTTCCTTGATGAACACAACGTCCTAAGCAGAAGCCAGATTGGATTTGTAAAAAATTATCGTACAACAGACCACATTTACACCCTCCAGACTCTAATTGACAAACAAGTAAATCAAAACAAAGGCAAAATCTACTCATGTTTTGTAGACTTCAAGAAAGCATTTGATTCAATTTGGCACGAAGGTCTTTTTTACAAACTAATAGAAAGTGGTATTGGAGGGAAAACATATGATGTTATTAAATCAATGTACACCAAAAACAAATGTGCGATTAAAATCGGCAACAAACAAACAGACTTCTTCTCTCAGGGACGTGGAGTGAAACAGGGCTGCCCAATAAGTCCAACACTATTTAACATCTACATTAACGAATTGGCAAAAACATTAGAAGAATCGGCAGCACCTGGTCTCACCCTACACAACACTGAAATCAAGTGTCTGCTGTACGCAGACGACCTGGTGCTACTGTCTCCCACTAAGGAGGGGTTACAGCAGCATCTAGATCAGGGGTGTCAAACGTACGGCCCGCGGGCCGGATCAGGCCCGCAAACGGGTTTAATCCGGCCCGCGAGATGATAAAAAAATAACAATAAAAAAATAAAAATAAATAATTTAAGTATAAAAATGCGCTGCAATTTTTCAATAAAATAAACTGCTGTTCCAATTGCGTCCACTGGATGGCGCAATATCAATTGTGTTAAGCAAGCAAACTGTTTATACCGGGGCAGAGCAAGTAGGTCAAGCACGTGCAGCCAATGAGCTACTTTGTTTTGCCCGCGATATTTATTATGGCTTCTACTTTTAACATTATGTGCTTTGGCACCCTCATTGCCCCAATATGTCTCTGTCAAAAAAGAGAAAAGTGGACGCAGAGTGCAGAGTGTTCCAAGAAAAATGGTCATCCTATTTAATCACGGAATTGAATGGGAAAGCTGTATGTTTGGTGTGTTCAGAGCATGTTGCAGTGCTGAAAGAATATAACCTTCGTCGCCACTATGTGAGTCTTCATGCCGACAAATATGACAACTTTCAAGGACAGCGGAGATGAGAGAAGGTGAATGAACTGTTGGCGGGTCTGAAGAAACAGCAGTCTGTGTTTACTCACAGCCGAGACATCAGTGACGCTGCAGTGAAAGCTAGCTACCTCATTGCTAATGAAATCGCAGTGGCTTCAAAACCATTTAGTGAGGGTGAATTTGTAAAAACATGCATGATGAAGGCAGCGGAGATTGTGTGCCCTGAAAAGCGGCAGGCTTTTGCAAATATCAGCCTGACAAGAAACACAGTTGCAGACAGGATTTCCGATCTTTCAGTGGATTTGGACAGCCAGTTGAAGCAAAAAGTAAAGTCATTTATTGCGTTTTCGGTTGCAATTGATGAAAGCACGGACATTACAGATGTTGCACAACTGGCCATTTTTTCATCGGCGGAGTTGATGACACATTGACCGTCACCGAGGAGTTCGTGGAGTTGGTGCCGATGACAGATACAACGACAGCAGCTGATATTTTTACCGCACTCGTCGGCGCGCTGGACAGGGTCGGAGTGGACTGGTCCTGCGCTGTCATCCTGGCTACAGATGGTGCGCCCTCAATGATCGGGAAAAAAGCAGGCGTTGTGACAAAGTTCAGAGAGAAAGTGCAATCTGCAAATGGAGTACGTGATTTTTTGACTTTTCACTGTATTTTGCACCAGGAGGCTTTGTGTTGCAAGTCATTAAAGATGGAAAACGTCATGAAGGTGGTCATCCAAACTGTCAATTTCATCCGATCCAGAAGCCTGAATCACCGTCAGTTTGACAGCCTTCTCAGAGAGAAAGACCACATCTATGGCCTGCCATACCACACTGAGGTAAGATGGTTAAGCCGAGGTGCTGTGCTGAGGCGTTTCTTTGATTTACGAGAAGAAATTGAACAGTTCATGGAAGAAAAGGGCAAACCAGTGTTAGAATTTCATTCCGCAGAATGGATGCCGGACCTTGCATTTATGGTGGATGTTACAGAGCACCTGAATAACTTGAACAAACAGCTGCAAGGGCGCAACAAAGTTGTCACGCAGTATTATGACAGCATACGTTCTTTCAAGTTGAAGCTGTCATTGTGGGAGACGCAACTTGCCGGTGGTGATGCAGCTCACTTCCCCTGTCTGAAAAATGTGTGCGCGACCCAACATGTGGCAGACATGAAGCGGTTCAAAGATAAAATAACTGGACTGTTACGGGAGTTTGAGCAACGCTTTCAGATTTATGTTTATATGTTTTTATGTTGATGTGCTATTGTTTTTAATTGATTTTATTTTATTTGTATATTTAACCTATTATTGACTCTGTGGTTCTTGCACTTGTTTGGGGAACAGGATTTCATTATTTTTATCTACATTTCTGCCTGAGAAATGACACCCTGATATAGTTCTGTGATCTGTGAAACAGTTCTGTTAATCACTGAGGCATTGTGTGTTTGTGTGTTCTTTTTCTTTAGAATTTTCAAATAAACTTGACGTGTTTTATGATTAATAGTGATGTTGTGCTTGTACTATTTTGGACACACTGTCCTCAGGCTCCAGCTTTATGTTGTATGTTGATCGTATTAAAACAAAGAAAACAATCTGAAGTTGTTGTTTTTAAGTTATATATACCATGATTTTTCCGGTCCGGCCCACTTGGAAATAGATTTTCCTCCATGTGGCCCCTGAGCTAAAATGAGTTTGACACCCCTGATCTAGATCATCTGCACAGATTCTGTCAGACCTGGGCCCTGACCGTTAATAAAAAAAAAAACGAATATAATGATATTCCAAAAAAGGTCAGGAAATCAGGATGACAAATATAAATTCTATTTGGACACAGTTCTATTAGAACACACCAAAAATTACACATATCTAGGACTAAATATCAGCAACACAGGTAGCTTTCACATGGCTGTGAATGAGCTGAGAGACAAAGCAAGAAGAGCATTCTATGCCATTAAAAGGAATATTAAAATCGAAATTCCAATTAGAATCTGGCTCAAAATTTTCCAATCAGTTATAGAACCAATTGCTCTATATGGCAGCGAAGTATGGGGTCCGCTCTCTAATACTGAATTTACCAAATGGGACAAACATCCAATCGAAATACTGCATGCAGAGTTTTGCAAGACTGTATTGCAAGTGCAAAGAAAAACTCCAAATAACGCATGTAGAGCAGAATTGGGCCAATACCTCCTCCTTATTCGAATAGAAAAAAGAGCCATCAAATTTTACAACCATCTAAAAACAAGTGACCCCAAAACATTCCATCACACAGCTCTACTATGTCAAGAGATGAAACAAGAGAAGAGTCCCCTCAGCCAGCTGGTTCTGAGGCTCAGTTCACTAACCAAAACCAACCTCATAGAGCCTCAGGACAGCACTCAGAAAATCTGGCCCAACCAAATCATCACAAAGCAAAAAGAAAAATATATCACCTATTGGAAAGACACGACAAAAAATCAAAGTAAACTTCAATGCTATTTGGCTCTAAACAGACAGTTCATGGTGGCAGACTATCTGACCACTGTGACTGATAGAAAACTGAGGAAAACACTGACTAGGTACAGACTCAGTGAGCACAGTCTGGCTATAGAGACCGGTCGTCACAGGCAAACCTGGCTGCCCAGAGAGGACAGGCTGTGCTCACTCTGCCCCCGGGGAGAGGTAGGGACAGAGCTGCATTTCCTATTACACTGTGACAAATACTAAGACCTAAGAGAATCTTTCTTTCCCAAAATTATCATTCAGTACAAAGAATTTGAAACTATAAAAGAGGAAGAAAAAATCAAATATTTATTGGGTGAAAAGCCAAAATGTGCAATTTTGGCAGCCAAATATGTGTCCTCCTGCCACAACCTGAGGGACAGCCAGTGAAAAGTGTAATGTAATGTCAATAATATTTCCTGTTTTGTTTTGGCTTTCATAGCATGTAATGTGTCTTCTCAGTCATGTTGAGATTGGTCGACTACTATTGCTTTAATGTATTGTTATTCTCATTAATATTGTTGATGTAGTTGCTGTTAATGGTAATCCCATTTCCACTACTACTATTATTATTGCTGTTGGTCCCACCATTTTTGTTATATGTATACTTTGACAATGTAAGTAATTTTACTTGCCATGTCAATAAAGTCTATTGAATTGAGAGAGAGAGAGAGAGAGAGATAATATGTATTTGTAGTAGGGGTGATGGTAATGATAGCAGTTTAATGATGGTGGTGGTAGTAGTGGTATTACATTTTTTTTTTACATTTTACGTCATTTAGCAGACGCTCTTATCCAGAGCGACTTACAGTTAGTGAATACATTTTTTTTTTTTTTTATACTGGCCCCCCGTGGGAATCGAACCCACAACCCTGGCATTGCAAACGCCATGCTCTATCAACTGAGCTACATCCCTGCCGGCCATTCCCTCCCCTATCCTGGACGACGCTGGGCCAATTGTGCGCCGCCCATGAGTCTCCTGGTCGCGGCCGGCAGCGACAGAGCCTGGATTCGAACCAGGATCTCTAGTGGCACAGTTAGCACTGCGATGCAGTGCCTTAGACCACTGCGCCACTCAGGAGTGAAGTGGTGATGGTAGTAGGGGTGATGGTAATGATATCAGTTTAATGATGGTGGTGGTAGTAGTGGTAGTAATGATGATGGTAGTAGGGGTGATGGTAATGATAGCAGTTTAATGATGGTGGTGGTGGTAGTAGTAGTAATGATGATGGTAGTAGGGGTGATGGTAATGATATCAGTTTAATGATGGTGGTGGTAGTAGTGGTAGTAATGATGATGGTAGTTGTAGTACTGATGTAATGGTGAAGATGACCGTTATTTAGTTATAAGTTAGTTTCATTTTCCATATTTAGATTTATATATATAGAGAGAGAGAGAAAGAGAGAGAGAGAGAGAGAGAGAGAGAGAGAGAGAGAGAGAGAGAGAGAGAGAGAGAGAGAGAGAGAGAGAGAGAGAGAGAGAGAGAGAGAGAGCGAGAGAGAGAGAGAGAGAGAGAGAGAGAGAGCGAGAGAGAGAGCGAGAGAGAGAGAGAGAGAGAGAGAGAGAGAGAGAGAGAGAGAGAGAGAGAGCTCAAAGACATTGCTCCTGCATTTTTAACAAAAAATATAGATTTAGAGTTAGATAAAGTAGGATTTTTTTGGCAGGGACATATACAGGATGCTACCCTCCACAACATAACCTTCATTCCAAACCAAAACTCCAAACCTACAACCTGATTTTGGACGGAATTACCAGGAAAGCTTTCTACTACCAAGGATTACTATTCTCAAACTATACAGCAAATGCTCTGGCAAACAAACAGAAACCTGAAAACACCATCCAACCTGGAACTGAGTGAGTAATGTTTAGTATGAAGCTATTTTTCACTTTCAAAAACCAAGAAGAAAAATACATTACAATGATATATTTTATTTTATAAGGACTGAATGCTAAGGCTACCAAGATTAAGCTTGCTTGTATAAAGAGATACAATTTCAATTAGCACTGACGTGTGAAGTGAGAGGTGTCAAAGCCCTTGAGCCCAACAATGGCAGGAGAGTCGTACAGTCTACCCCAACTAAATGGAGAGGCCTTAGAAGCACCCCCCCACTGTTCAGAGGTCATTAAAATACAGTACCCTCTGAATGTAAAAAACGACAAGACACGAAAAGAGTACAAATTGAAACTTATTTTGGGGAAGCACAAGACACTTTTTGCTGATTTGTATAAAAATGGGAACATAAGCAACCTTATCTTCCACACAGACCATCCCCTAGTATGGCACAGTGCTATACTAGCACACTACCCCTCTGTTAAGAGGGGGGGTGTTAGCGACGGGTGGAAACTCAGGATACTTTCTGAGTCGTCTAATATTAATCTCTATAAATCTGGAACCGTTTTGGTTCAAGGCAACACCAAACAGTTCCAGCTGGACTTTCACCTAATCAAAGAAATAGCTCAGCAGGAGAAGCTCTCCCTTGAGAAAGATACCCCTACCCCGAGCGGGTCAGACCAGACCTCTTCATTAAATAACCCCACAGAGCAACCCCAAGCAGAGAGTCAACTTCCCAGCACAGAGTACTACTCCCTCATTGAAATGAAGGATAAATTCACCCAGCTGGAGGTAAGGCAGGTGGAGCTGGAACAGCAGGTGAACACACTCCAGTCAGCACAGACCCAGACAACAGTCCAGCACAACAACACCCCCTTAACTAGACCTGGAGAGCTGCAGGTAGAGAGAGACATGTCTGCACTCTGGACTGTGGTGAGACAACATCAACAGGAGAAAGAGCAGGAGCAGGAGAAGAACAGAGCACTAGAGGAGAGGATCAGAGTGCTGGAGGAGAAGGTGAGAACGATGACGGGTGACATAGAACAACCCATTAGAGAGCTGGCCACCCCCGCAGAGAAGCCAGCAGAACAGCCCACCTCAGATCCTGGCCAAAGTCTCGACACCGCAGCAGAACAGTACACCCTAGACCCTGACCATAGCCTCGACATCACACCCAGACAAACAAATGAAGAACCCCAAGCCCTGGGGACCCAAACACCTCTGAGCAACCCCCCAGTCAGACACCCTGATAGCCCTCATGACGACCCCCCCACACCCACTGAGGACATACACAAGCCACAGATTGTACTCCTTATGGACTCAAACAGGAAATACATACAAGAAAATACACTTTTTCCAAAACACACAGTGTCTAAACTCTGGTGTCCAAACACCCAGCGCGCCCTAGACCTTCTGTCTGAGGACCGACTAGGATCACCCAGCCACATAATAATACACACAGGCACAAACGACCTGAGAACACAGCAGGAAAGGGTGGCCACAGCACTCAAGGGAGTGATAGAAAAAGCTTCTTCTACTTTCCCCAACGCACAAGTGGTTATCTCAACCCTGTTACCACGAAAATACTTCCACCCTGCTACCATTCAGCGGGTAAATGCAAGTATTTCCCGTGACTGTGCATCAAAACCAAATGTCTACCTGGCCCACCACTCCACCCTGGACGTGAACAGCCTTTATAACCGGGTCCACCTATACAAGGCAGCAGTGCCCACCTTCGCCCGGACCCTAAAGGATATCGCCCTCAACCACAGACCCAACACCTCACACAGCAACAGATCAACAGACACCCCGCCCAGACCAGCGAGACACTCTCCCAGACCTGCGGGACCCCCCCCAGGACCTACACATAGAGGACCCCCGCAGAGAGGACCTACATCCAGACCACAGCACCATCAACCACATCTACACCCCCACCCCCACCAATTAACTCCCCCCCAAGTCAACCATGCCCACACCCCATTTAGGCCCCCTCAGATCAGACCTATGCCCCTCCTACCCACCCCAAGCCCCCCACTCCCACAAAGAGGGCCTCAACATGAAAGTCACACATACGCCCAGGCCGTGAGCAGGCGAACAGGCCCAACACCCACTCTTACACTAGCCCAAGCCAATGGCATGTACCAGATGCTCAGCAGGCTCTGCTCACAATTACTGGCCTGAGGCCAAACCACACAACCAACAACATTAGACACTTTATGGAACACAAAGCCTTCACTATTTCATCCTGGAATATCCAAGGCCTGAGGTCATCTGCCTTTGGCCTAAAGAGCAGGAATCTGGACTTCACCAAAGAAATCGGAAATACAGACATTGTCATCCTACAAGAAACATGGTATAGAGGAGACGGACCCACTGGTTGCCCTCTAGGTTACAGAGAGCTGGTAGTCCCATCCACCAAACTACCAGGTGTGAAACAGGGAAGGGACTCAGGGGGTATGCTAATTTGGTATAGAGCAGACCTAACTCACTCTATTAAATTAATCAAAACAGGAACATTTTACATTTGGTTAGAAATTCAAAAGGAAATTATCTCAACTGAGAAAAATGTCCTCCTGTGTGCTACCTATATCCCCCCACTAGAATCCCCATACTTTAATGAAGACAGTTTCTCCATCCTGGAGGGGGAAATCAATCATTTCCAGACCCAGGGACATGTACTAGTCTGTGGCGACCTAAATGCCAGAACTGGACAAGAACCTGACACCCTCAGCACACAGGGGGACAAACACCTACCTGGAGGTGACAGCATTCCCTCCCCCATATGCCCCCCTAGGCACAACTACGACAACATAACCAACAAAAACGGGTCACGACTCCTGCAGCTCTGTCGCACACTGGGTATGTACATAGTCAATGGTAGGCTTCGAGGGGACTCCTATGGTAGGTACACCTATAGCTCATCTCTTGGCAGTAGTACTGTAGACTACTTTATCACTGACCTCAACCCAGAGTCTCTCAGAGCGTTCACAGTCAGCCCACTGACACCCCTATCAGACCACAGCAAAATCACAGTCTACTTGAACAGAGCAATACTCAATCATGAGGCATCAAAGCCAAAGGAACTGAATAATATTAAGAAATGCTATAGATGGAAGGAAAGTAGTGTTGAAACCTACCAAAAAACAATTAGGAAACAACAAATTAAATCCATTCTAGACAACTTCCTGGACAAAATGTTCCACTGTAATAGTGAAGGTGTAAACTTGGCAGTAGAAAACCTAAACAGTATATTTGACCTCTCAGCTTCCCTATCAAATCTAAAAATCTCTAACAGAAAACCAAAGAAAAGTAATAACAGTGATAAATGGTTTGATGAAGAATGCAAAAACCTAAGAAAAAAATTGAGAAACCTATCCAACCAAAAACATAGAGACCCAGAAAACCTGAGCCTACGCCTTCACTATGGTGAATCACTAAAACAATACAGAAATACAGCATGTCAGAAATCAGCTCAATGTAATTGAAGAATCCATAGACTCTAACAACTTCTGGGAAAATTGGAAAACACTAAACAAACAACAACACGAAGAGCTATCTATCCAAAACGGAGATGTATGGGTAAACCACTTCTCCAATCTTTTTGGCCCTATAACAGAGAACAAACAGCAAAAAAATATACATGATCAAATGCAAATCTTAGAATCAACTATTAAAGACTACCAGAACCCACTGGATTCTCCAATTACATTGAATAAACTACAGGACAAAATACAAACCCTCCAACCCAAAAAGTCCTGTGGTGTTGATGGTATCCTCAATGAAATGATAAAATATACAGACCAAAAATTTAACTCTTTAACATCATCCTTAGCTCTGGCATCTTCCCCAATATTTGGAACCAAGGACTGATCACCCCAATCCACAAAAGTGGAGACAAATTTGACCCCAATAACTACCGTGGGATATGCGTCAACAGCAACCTTGGGAAATCCTCTGCATTATCATTAACAGCAGACTAGTTCATTTCCTCAGTGAAAACAATGTACTGAGCAAATGTCAAATTGGCTTTTTACCAAATTACCGTACGACAGACCACGTATTCACCCTGCACACCCTAATTGACAAACAAACAATCCAAAACAAAGGCAAAGTCTTCTCATGCTTTGTTGATTTCAAAAAAACTTTTGACTCAATTTGGCATGAGGGTCTGCTATACAAATTGATGGAAAGTGGGGTTGGGGGAAAAACATACGACATTATAAAAATCCATGTACACAAACAACAAGTGTGCGGTTAAAATTGGCAAAAAACACACACATTTCTTTCCACAGGGCCATGGGGTGAGACAGGGATGCAGTTTAAGCCCCACCCTCTTCAACATATATATCAACGAATTGGCGAGGGCACTAGAACAGTCTTCAGCACCCGGCCTCACCCTACTAGAATCTGAAGTCAAATGTCTTCTGTTTGCTGATGATCTGGTGCTTCTGTCACCAACCAAGGAGGGCCTACAGCAGCACCTAGATCTTCTGCACAGATTCTGTCAGACCTGGGCCCTGACAGTAAATCTCAGTAAGACAAAAATAATGGTGTACCAAAAAAAGTTCAGTTGCCAGGACCACAAATACAAATTCCATCTAGACACCGTTGCCCTAGAGCACACAAAAAACTATACATACCTCGGCCTAAACATCAGCGCCACAGGTAACTTCCACAAAGCTGTGAACGATCTGAGAGACAAGGCAAGAAGGGCCTTCTATGCCATCAAAAGGAACATACAATTTGACATACCAATTAGGATCTGGCTAAAAATACTTGAATCAGTTATAGAACCCATTGCCCTTTATGGTTGTGAGGTCTGGGGTCCGCTCACCAACCAAGAATTCACAAAATGGGACAAACACCAAATTGAGACTCTGCATGCAGAATTCTGCAAAAACACCAAATAATGCATGCAGAGCAGAATTAGGCCAATACCCGCTAATTAGCAAAATCCAGAAAAGAGCTGTTAAATTCTATAACCACTTAAAAGGAAGCGATTCCCAAACCTTCCATAACAAAGCCATCACCTACAGAGAGATGAACTTGGAGACGAGTCCCCTAAGTAAGCTTGTCCTGGGGCTCTGTTCACAAACACAAACAGACCCCACACAGCCCCAGGACAACAACAACAACAACAACACAATTAAACCCAACCAAATCATGAGAAAACAAGAATTACTTGACACATTGGAAAGAACAAACAAAAAAAAACTGAGCAAACTAGAATGCTATTTGGCCCTAAACAGAGAGTACACAGTGGCAGAATACCTGACCACTGTGACTGACCCAAACTTAAGGAAAGCTTTGACTATGTACAGACTCAGTGAGCATAGCCTTGCTATTGAGAAAGGCCGCCGTAGGCAGACCTGGCTCTCAAGAGAAGACAGGCTATGTGCACACTGCCCACAAAATGAGGTGGAAACTGAGCTGCACTTCCTAACCTCCTGCCAAATGTATGACCATATTAGAGACACATATTTCCCTCAGATTACAGCGATCCACAAAGAATTCGAAAACAAACCCAATTTTGATAAACTCCCTTATCTACTGGGTGAAAAACCACAGTGTGCCATCACAGCTGCAAGATTTGTGACCTGTTGCCACAAGAAAAGGGCAACCAGTGAAGAACAAACACCATTGTAAATACAACCCATATTTATGTTTATTTATTTTCCCATTTGTACTTTAACTCTTTGCACATTGTTACAACACTGTATATATACATAATATGACATTTGAAATGTCTTTATTCTTTTGGAACTTCTGAGTGTAATGTTTACTGTTAATATTTATTGTTTATTTCACTTTTGTTTACTATCTACTTCACTTGCTTTGGCAATGTTAACATACGTTTCCCATGCCAATAAAGCCCTTAAATTGAAATTGAATTGAATTGAGTGAGAGAGAGAGAGAGAGAGAGAGAGAGAGAGAGAGAGAGAGAGAGAGAGAGAGAGAGAGAGAGAGACAGACAGGAGAGACAGAGAGGCAGGAAGAAAGAAAGGGTGGGAAGAAAGAGGCAGGAAGGCAAAACAGGAGAGAGAGGCAGCCAGGAAGGAGGCAGAGAAACAGACTGGGGAGAGTAAAGAGGCAGGCGGCCAGGCAGTAAATGGGACTGTGTCACATACAGCTCTCTCCCTCTCTACTCATGCTGGAAGGTGATTTGAAAAGTGGGAAGATGAGAGGATGAGAGGAGGAGAGGAAGAGAGGAGGAGAGGAGGAGAGGAGGAGAGGAGGAGAGGAGGAGAGGAGGAGAGAGGAAAGAGAGGAGGAGAGGAGGAGAGGAGGAGAGGAGGAGAGGAGGAGAGAGGAAAGAGAGGAGGAGAGGAGGAGAGGAGGAGAGGAAAGAGGGGAGGAGAGGAAAGAGAAGAGAAGAGGAGGAGAGGAGAGAGGAAAGAGAGGAGGAGAGGAGGAGAGGAGGAGAGGAGAGGAGGAGAGGAGGAGAGAGAGGAGGAGAGGAGGGGAGGAGGAGAGGAGGAGAGGAAAGAGGAAAGAGGAGAGAAGAGGAGGAGAGGAGGAGAGGAAAGAGAGGAGGAGAGGAGGAGAGGAGGAGGAGAGGAAAGAGGGGAGGAGAGGAAAGAGAGGAGGAGAGGAGGAGAGGAGGAGAGGAGGGGAGGAGGAGAGGAAGAGAAGAGAAGAGGAGGAGAGGAAAGAGAAGAGAAGAGGAGAGGAGGAGAGGAGGAGAGGAAAGAGAGGAGGAGAGGAGGAGAGGAGGAGAGGAAGAGAGGAGGAGAGGAGGAGAGGAAAGAGAGGAGGAGAGGAGGAGAGGAGGAGAGGAGGAGAGGAGGAGAGGAAAGAGAAGAGAAGATGAGGAGAGGAGGAGAGGAAAGAGAGGAGGAGAGGAGGAGAGGAGGAGAGGAGGAGAGGAGGAGAGAGGAAAGAGAGGAGAGGAGGAGAAGAGGAGAGGAAAGAGAAGAGAAGAGGAGGAGAGGAGGAGAGGAGGAGAGGAGGAGAGGAAGAGAGGAGGAGAGGAGGAGAGGAAAGAGAGGAGGAGAGGAGAAGAGGAGGAGCGGAGGAGAGGAGGAGAGGAGGAGAGGAGGAGAGGAGGAGAGAGGAAAGAAGAAATGAGGGGAAACATTTGAAAGAGGCCTCTTTCTCCCCCTGTCCTCCCTCCCTCCCTCCCTCCCTGTTGCTGTTTTTCCTCCCCTCTCCTGGCCCTCCTCTCTCCTCTCAGGACTCCAGCAGCAGTCAGGTCATCTCCAGGCCAGAGCTCCAGATGAGAGATAGTTGGCCTATTGCCCTGGGCCTGCCTGGCAGACGCTCAAATACGCCCTTTTTAAAAAGATGACTGTGCTGCCGCAGCGGTGTGTGTGTGTTTGCTGCCACTGCTGAGGCCTTGTGGGGGGCAGGCCAGATCTGTTGAGAGGAGAGGCATGTGGAGGGAGGGAATGTGGAGGTAGGGAATGTGGAGGGAGGGAATGTGGAGGGAGGGAATGTGGAGGGAGGGAATGTGGAGGGAGGGAATGTGGAGGGAGGGAATGTGGAGGGAGGGAATGTGGAGGGAGGACATTTGGAGGGAGTACATGTGGAGGGAGGAAGGGAGGGACTGCCCCCCACTGCCCCCCACTGTCCCACACTGCCCCACACTGCCCCGAACTGCCCCCCACTGCCCCACACGAGGGGCGGCATGCGGGGGGTGTTGGGCGGGTTGCTAGTCTAGGTCTGTGTTTTGGTCAGTGATGCATTGGGAACCCAAGTTTGTAATCCAAGTCCAGCATTCCTGCTTGTGCAGAGGGGTTAGGGGAGGGGTGAGGAGAGGGGATGAGGGGAGGAGTGGTAGTCAACCAGCCAACCAGCCTGTCTCGCTGCTCTGTTAGCCTCTGGATGTTTATTGAGGCCCATTTAAAGTAATGTTTCCCTCCCAACCCTCCTTCAGAAGGCAGCTGGACCTCCGGACAAACCTTCGACTGCCAAGGGTTTTTACACGGGGATAGTAGGAGACGTTTCTCAGCACAGTGGGCGGATGAAGCTCTGATGGAGCATCCTGGAGTTATGGTGGGTGAGGGGGAAGTTGGGGGAGCTGTCTTTCTTTCCCTCCCTTTCTCCCCTCCCTCCCTTTCTCCCCTCCCTCCCTCTCTCTCTCTCTCTCTCTCCCCCCCCCCCCCCTCCCTCCCTCCCTCCAGCAGCCAACAGGCCCTGTGGTGTAGCTGACTGTAACCGTTACGCTGATATCTGAACCCTGCATGATATCTGAACCCTGCATGATATCTGAACCCTGCATGATATCTGAACCCTGCATGATATCTGAACCCTGCATGATATCTGAACCCTGCATGGGGTATTTCATGTCTTTGGTCTCTGACTCACAAAGCCTTCAACTAAACCTAAAAACATTTCCATATGTCCTCTTCTGACTGACTGACTAACTGACTGGCTGGCTGACAAGCTGACTAACTCACTGACTGGCTGTCTGGCTGGCTGGCTGGCTGACTGGCAGACTAAATGGCTTACTAACTGACTGACTCTGGCTGGCTGGCTGACTGTCTCTTTTTTCCTCTTCCTGTCAGTTATCCTGTCATAAGTTGTTTAGCAGGAAACACCCTGTAAAAACACAAAGGTTGTTCATATACAGTACATAGCAGCAGAGGGAATAAAACATCAGCTTTGTGATGATGATGTTTCATCAGACAGTCATGGATGGTGTTTATAGTAGATTTTGTACGTTTTCCCACTGACAAAGAAATGATCAGTCTGTAATTTTAATGGTAGGTTTATTTGAACTGTGAGAGACAGAATACAAATTTAATTTAAAAAATCCAGAAAAACGCATGTAAATAATGTTATAAATTGATTTGCATTTTAATGAGGGAAATAAGTATTTGACCCCCTCTCAATCAGAAAGATTTCTGGCTCCTAAGTATCTTTTATACAGGTAACGAGCTGAGATTAGGAGCACAGTCTTAAAGAGAGTGCTCCTAATCTCAGTTTGTTACCTGTATAAAAGACACCTGTCCACAGAAGCAATCAATCAATCAGATTCCAAACTCTCCACCATGGCCAAGACCAAAGAGCTCTCCAAGGATGTCAGGGACAAGATTGTAGACCTACACAAGGCTGGAATGGGCTACAAGACCATCGCCAAGCTGCTTGGTGAGAAGGTGACAACAAATGGAAGAAACACAAAATAACTGTCAATCTCCCTCGGCTTGGGGCTCCATGCAAGATCTCTCCTCGTGGAGTTGCAATGATCATGAGAACGGTGAGGAATCAGCCCAGAACTACACGGGAGGATCTTGTCAATGATCTCAAGGCAGCAGGGACCATAGTCACCAAGAAAACAATAGGTAACACACTACGCCGTGAAGGACTGAAATCCTGCAGTGCCCGCAAGGTCCCCCTGCTCAATAAAGCACATATACAGGCCCGTCTGAAGTTTGCCAATGAACATCTGAATGATTCAGAGGAGAACTGGGTGAAAGTGTTGTGGTCAGATGAGAAAAAAATTGAGCTCTTTGGCATCAACTCAACTCGCCGTGTTTGGAGGAGGAGGAATGCTGCCTATGACCCCAAGAACACCATCCCCACCGTCAAACATGGAGGTGGAAACATTATGCTTTGGGGGTGTTTTTCTGCTAAGGGGACAGGACAGCTTCACCACATCAAAGGGACGATGGACGGGGCCATGTACCGTCAAATCTTGGGTGAGAACCTCCTTCCCTCAGCCAGGGCATTGAAAATGGGTCGTGGATGGGTATTCCAGCATGACAATGACCCAAAACAAAGGAGTGGCTCAAGAAGAAGCACATTAAGGTCCTGGAGTGGCCTAGCCAGTCTCCAGACCTTAATCCCATAGAAAATCTGTGGAGGGAGCTGAAGGTTCGAGTTGCCAAACGTCAGCCTTGAAACCTTAATGACTTGGAGAAGATCTGCAAAGAGGAGTGGGACAAAATCCCTCCTGAGCTGTGTGCAAACCTGGTGGCCAACTACAAGAAACATCTGACCTCTGTGATTGCCAACAAGGGTTTTGCAACCAAGTACTAAGTCATGTTTTGCAGAGGGGTCAAATACTTATTTCCCTCATTAAAATGCAAATCAATTTATAACATTTTTGATATGCGTTTTTCTGGATTTTGTTGTTGTTATTCTGTCTCTCACTGTTAAAATAAACCTACCATTAAAATTATAGACTGATCATGTCTTTGTCAGTGGGCAAACGTACAAAATCAGCAGGGGATCAAATACTTTTTTCCATCACTGTATATGAGGAGAGACAAACCCAAGGAGGCAATGAGTTGTTAGGAGACGTTCCCAGTCCTCTGAGACTACCGGCTAGATTGGGAGGGCTTTAATTATCTGGGCTTTGACTGTTTACCAACACTATTATTATTGTGGACCGCTAGCTTTTTGAAAATACAAGCATATTTTTCATGTTCAAAAGTACGCCACTGGATCAAGTGTTCCTCTGGGACCAGACCAACACAGGGACTTGGAGTGTTATAATAGTGCTATTTCTAACTGTGCTTTGCTTTGAGTTGGACTGTTTCTGACAAACCTGTTATTGAATCTGGTGTCGTTTTCCTGTTTGACAATTAGCATTATTTATTAGTGTTATTTATTAGTATTATTTATTAGTATTATTTATTAGTGTTATTTAGAGTCTATTTAGACATGTAAGGCTCTATTATTATTATTCGGGAAATGTACTCCTGTCACTAATATTAATAACATCCAGTGTTTACAGAGAATGCCTCCCAAATGTCCCGCTGGGCCCTGGTCAAAAGTAGTGCACTATAAGGGAATAGGGTGGTTTTCTCCCCTCCCACTGACGACCCTTCAGTTCAGTAGGTGTTGGCTTCAATGCTGTTCCGTAGGTGTTGGCTTCCATACAGTTCAGTAGGTGTTGGCTTCAATACTGTTCCGTAGGTGTTGGCTTCAATACTGTTCCGTAGGTGTTGGCTTCAATACTGTTCCGTAGGTGTTGGCTTCAATACTGTTCCATAGGTGTTGGCTTCAATACTGTTCCGTAGGTGTTGGCTTCAATACAGTTCAGTAGGTGTTGGCTTCAATACTGTTCAGTAGGTGTTGGCTTCAATACTGTTCAGTAGGTGTTGGCTTCCATACAGTTCAGTAGGTGTTGGCTTCAATACTGTTCCATAGGTGTTGGCTTCAATACTGTTCCGTAGGTGTTGGCTTCAATACTGTTCCATAGGTGTTGGCTTCAATACTGTTCAGTAGGTGTTGGCTTCAATACTGTTCCGTAGGTGTTGGCTTCAATACAGTTCAGTAGGTGTTGGCTTCAATACTGTTCAGTAGGTGTTGGCTTCAATACTGTTCAGTAGGTGTTGGCTTCAATACTGTTCCGTAGGTGTTGGCTTCAATACAGTTCAGTAGGTGTTGGCTTCAATACCATTCCGTGGGTGTTGGCTTCAATACCGTTCAGTAGGTGTTGGCTTCAATACTGTTCCGTAGGTGTTGGCTTCAATACAGTTCAGTAGGTGTTGGCTTCAATACTGTTCAGTAGGTGTTGGCTTCAATACTGTTCAGTAGGTGTTGGCTTCAATACTGTTCAGTAGGTGTTGGCTTCAATACAGTTCAGTAGGTGTTGGCTTCAATACTGTTCCATAGGTGTTGGCTTCAATACTGTTCCGTAGGTGTTGGCTTCAATACTGTTCAGTAGGTGTTGGCTTCAATACAGTTCAGTAGGTGTTGGCTTCAATACTGTTCCATAGGTGTTGGCTTCAATACCATTCCGTAGGTGTTGGCTTCAATACTGTTCAGTAGGTGTTGGCTTCAACACTGTTCAGTAGGTGTTGGCTTCAATACCATTCCGTAGGTGTTGGCTTCAATACTGTTCAGTAGGTGTTGGCTTCAACACTGTTCAGTAGGTGTTGGCTTCAACACTGTTCAGTAGGTGTTGGCTTCAATACTGTTCAGTAGGTGTTGGCTTCCATACAGTTCAGTAGGTGTTGGCTTCAATACTGTTCCATAGGTGTTGGCTTCAATACTGTTCCGTAGGTGTTGGCTTCAATACTGTTCCATAGGTGTTGGCTTCAATACTGTTCAGTAGGTGTTGGCTTCAATACTGTTCCGTAGGTGTTGGCTTCAATACAGTTCAGTAGGTGTTGGCTTCAATACTGTTCAGTAGGTGTTGGCTTCAATACTGTTCAGTAGGTGTTGGCTTCAATACTGTTCCGTAGGTGTTGGCTTCAATACAGTTCAGTAGGTGTTGGCTTCAATACCATTCCGTGGGTGTTGGCTTCAATACCGTTCAGTAGGTGTTGGCTTCAATACTGTTCCGTAGGTGTTGGCTTCAATACAGTTCAGTAGGTGTTGGCTTCAATACTGTTCAGTAGGTGTTGGCTTCAATACTGTTCAGTAGGTGTTGGCTTCAATACTGTTCAGTAGGTGTTGGCTTCAATACAGTTCAGTAGGTGTTGGCTTCAATACTGTTCCATAGGTGTTGGCTTCAATACTGTTCCGTAGGTGTTGGCTTCAATACTGTTCAGTAGGTGTTGGCTTCAATACAGTTCAGTAGGTGTTGGCTTCAATACTGTTCCATAGGTGTTGGCTTCAATACCATTCCGTAGGTGTTGGCTTCAATACTGTTCAGTAGGTGTTGGCTTCAACACTGTTCAGTAGGTGTTGGCTTCAATACCATTCCGTAGGTGTTGGCTTCAATACTGTTCAGTAGGTGTTGGCTTCAACACTGTTCAGTAGGTGTTGGCTTCAACACTGTTCAGTAGGTGTTGGCTTCAATACTGTTCAGTAGGTGTTGGCTTCAATACTGTTCAGTAGGTGTTGGCTTCAATACAGTTCAGTAGGTGTTGGCTTCAATACCATTCCGTAGGTGTTGGCTTCAATACTGTTCAGTAGGTGTTGGCTTCAATACTGTTCCGTAGGTGTTGGCTTCAATACAGTTCAGTAGGTGTTGGCTTCAATACTGTTCAGTAGGTGTTGGCTTCAATACTGTTCAGTAGGTGTTGGCTTCAATACTGTTCAGTAGGTGTTGGCTTCAATACAGTTCAGTAGGTGTTGGCTTCAATACTGTTCCATAGGTGTTGGCTTCAATATTGTTCCGTAGGTGTTGGCTTCAATACTGTTCAGTAGGTGTTGGCTTCAATACAGTTCAGTAGGTGTTGGCTTCAATACTGTTCCATAGGTGTTGGCTTCAATACCATTCCGTAGGTGTTGGCTTCAATACTGTTCAGTAGGTGTTGGCTTCAACACTGTTCAGTAGGTGTTGGCTTCAATACCATTCCGTAGGTGTTGGCTTCAATACTGTTCAGTAGGTGTTGGCTTCAACACTGTTCAGTAGGTGTTGGCTTCAACACTGTTCAGTAGGTGTTGGCTTCAATACTGTTCAGTAGGTGTTGGCTTCAATACTGTTCAGTAGGTGTTGGCTTCAATACTTCAACACACAGAACAAGGAATAATAACTATTGTTCTGTTCTCAGCAGTCAGTGTCTGTTTGAAGTGGGATGACACACATGGGTTGAGTCGCAATTAGCACCCTATTCCCTATATAGTGCACTACTTTTGTCCAGAGCCCATAGGGAACAGGGTGCCAGGAAGTGGAGGGCACCTTGTGATTATCCCTCACTTAGCAAAATCAACTATTTTGTGTGTGAGTTTCCATTGTGTATGAATGTCTTTTCAGTCCAGAATGAGAAACCACAGATAAACACTGCTATTTATAGACATAGTTGTAGTTGTTGCAACTGTCAATGTTATGAAGAACTATGGTTCCCCTGTGGCCTGGGGAAGACAGGATCCTCTGGACTGATGTTGGCGTGACACTGTGGTTGCAGTGGTGGTGAGTGGGTAAAATAATAATGCGTTGTTTTGCTCTATAACCTGTTAGTTCATATGCCTTGACACCGTGATATATATATAGGCCTAAAGGCCGGGACAATAAGAAGACACAGTGGCAGAATAAATTCAATCACACCTTTGTTTCATCACAAATCCGGAGAGCAACCTCTGTCCGGTGAAGTCCACAAAGCATATTGCATGTAACAAACAGTTACGTGACCTACAGCGTGGTCAAGCAAGTTAATGTTTCCGACATTTTCGGACCACTAAACAACTATTGATTTAGAACCACAGAGAGTTCCCACTAGTCACAAAGAAAACAGAAACTGCCTCCACTATTCCAGCACCATTTCAACTTCAACATTTCAACATCATCAAATCACCTATGCTTAGTCTAATACAGTGACAACTAAAATATACTGTACCAAAAACAATTTAGTCCAATCAACTTAAGTTTTATATGATGTGGCTGTCCATGGTTCTGAGTTTAAAAACTCCCAGGAATGTCATACATGATGGATCATTAGCTTATACACTAACTTTCACACATCTAGATGGTCAGGCGGGGTGGGTGTGGAGCCAGAGACAGCAGGGGTTCAAACTGTAGAACCCAGTTCCTACATTTGAATATAAAAATGGATTTTATCAAACAAAACTATGCTACATTTTATCTTTGGGACCCTCAGGATGACAAATTAGAGGAAGATTACTGAATGTAAGTACATTATTTTCCTTCAGAGGTGAATGTATCAAACCAGTTGCTGTGATAAAAGTTTTGTTGTTGTTGTGCACTGTAATAGCTACTGTAAATTGGACAATCAATCAAATGTTATTTATAAAGCCCTTTTTACATCAGCAGATGTCACAAAGTGCTATGCAGAAACCCAGCCTAAAACCCCAAAGAGCCAGCAATGCAGATGTAGAAGCACGGTGGCTAGGAAAAACTCCCTAGAAAGGCAGAAACCTAGGAAGAAACCTAGAGAGGAACCAGGCTCTGAGGGGTGGAGATTATAACAGTACATGGCCATTAAGGCCAGATTTGTCTCCAAGATTTTCAAACGTTCATAGATGACCAGCAGGGTCAAATAATAATCACAGTGGTTGTAGAGGTTGCAACAGGTCAGTACATCAGGAGTAAACGTCACTTGGCCTTTCATAGCCGGGCATTTAGAGGTTAAAATAACAGGTGCGGTAGAGAGAGTTGAAAACAGCAGGTCTGGGACAAGGTAGCACATCCGGTCAACAGGTCAGGGTTCCATAGCCGCAGGCAGAAGAGTGGAAACTGGAGCAGCAGCACGACCAGGTGGCCTGGGGACAGCAAGGAGTCATCAGGCCAGGTAGTCCTGAGGCATGGTCCTAGGGCTCAGGTCCTCCGGGAGGGGAGGGAGAGAGGAAGAGAGAGAGAGAATTAGAGAGAGCATACTTAAATTCACACAGGACACTAGATAAGACAGAGATTTACACCAGATATAACAGACTGACCCTAACGCCCCGGCACATAGACTATTGCAGCATAAATACTGGAGGCTGAGACAGGGGGTCGGGAGACATCGTGGCCCCATCCGACGATACCCCCAGACAGGACCAACCAGGCAGGATATAACCCCACCCACTTTGCCAAAGCACAGCCCCCACACCACCAGAGGGATATCAACAGACCACCAACCTACTACCCTGAGACAAGGCTGAGTATAGCCCACTAAGATCTCCTCCACTGCACGAGCCTGAGGGAGCGACAAACTGGACAGGAAGATCACGTCAGTGACTCAACCCACTCAAGTGATGCACCCCTCCTATGAACAGCATGGAAGAGCACCAGTAAGCCAGTGACTCAGCCCCCGTAATAGGGTCAGAGGTAGAGAATCCCAATAGAGAGACAGGAACCGGCCAGGCAGAGACAGCAAGGGCGGTTTGTCACTCCAGTGCCTTTCCATTCACCTTCGCACTCCTGGGCCATACTACACTCAATCATAGGACCTACTGAAGAGATGAGTCTTCAGTAAAGATTTAAAGGTCGAGATCGAGTCTGCATCTCTCACATGGATAGGCAGACTATTCCATAAAAATTGAGCTCTATGGGAGAAAGCCATGCCTCCAGCTGTTTGCTTAGAAATTCTAGGGACAATAAGGAGGCCTGCGTCTTGTGACCGTAGCGTACGTGTAGGTATGTACGGCAGGACCAAATCAGAGAGATAGGTAGGAGCAAGCCAATGTAATGCTTTGTAGGTTAGCAGTAAAACCTTGAAATCAGCCCTGGCCTTAACAGGAAGCCAGTGTAGAGAGGCTAGCACTGGAGTAATATGATCAAATTTTTTGGTTCTAGTCCAGATTCTAGCAGCCGTGTTTAGCACTAACTGAAGTTTATTTAGTTCTTTATCCGGGTAGCCTGGAGAGTAGAGCATTGTGGTAGTCTAATCTAGAAGTGACAAAAGCAAGGATTAGCTTTTCTGCAACATCTTTTGACAAAAAGTTTCGGATTTTTGCAATGTTACAAAGATGGAAATTTGCTGTCCTTGAAATATTCTTGAAATGTTTGTCAAAAGAGAGATTGGGGTCCAAAGTAACGCCGAGGTCCTTCACAGTTTTTTTGTTAGACGACTGTACAACCATCAACATTAATTGTCAGATCAAACAGCAGATCTCTTTGTTTCTTGGGACCTAGAACTAGCATCTCTGTTTTGTCAGAGTTTAAAAGTAAAAAATGTGCCGCCATCCACTTCCTTATGTCTGAAACACAGGCTTCCAGGGTAGGCAATTTTGGGGCTTCACCATGTTTCATTGAAATGTCCACATATTTTCCTGGCTTGTGACGGACACAGAACCAGAAGGGCTGGAGCTCCAGATACCACCTGGTCACGCTAGCATTCCGGTCCTTCATGGTCTGAAAATCAGGGCTCTGGAGAACAAGGGATGAGCACAGGCATTTTTCAGCATCATGAACGCTTCCTCACACTCCTCAGTCCACTTCACAGGGTTGCTGGCCACTTTTGAAGTGAGGTTGGTCAGAGGAACTGGTCGAGAACTGGGGAATGAATCTCCGGTACCACCTTGCCAGACCTAGGAAGGACTTCACCTGTGTCTTGGTTCTGGTTTGAGGGCTCCGCTTTGTCCAACTGAGGCTGGTGTTAGTTTACCAAATGCTGCCCGCGGCCAGTGACGGACTTCTCCGTCACAACATAATACCCCATAATGACAAATCAAAAACAGGTTTTTAGACATTTTTGCAAACTTCACATTTACATAAGTATTCAGACACTTTACACAGTACTTTGTTTAAGCACTTTTGGCAGCGATTACAGCCTCAAGTCTTCTTGGGTATGATGCTACAAGCTTGGCACACCCGTATTTGGGGAGTTTCTCCCATTCTTCTCTGCAGATCCTCTCAAGCTCTGTCAGGTTGGATGGGGAGCGTCGCTGCACAGCTATTTTCAGGTCTCTCCAGAGATGTTTCGATCGGGTTCAAATCCGGGCTCTGGCTGGGCCACTCAAGGACATTCAGAGACTTGTCCCGAAGCCACTCCTGCATTGTCTTGGCTGTGTGCTTAGGGTCGTTGTCCTGTTGGAAGATGAACCTTCAACCCAGTCTGAGGTCCTGAGCGCTCTGGAGCAGGTTTTCATCAAGGATATCTCTGTACTTTGTTCCATTCATCTTTCCCTTGATCCTGACTAGTCTCCCAGTTCTTGCCGCTGAAAAACATCCCCACAGCATGATGCTGCCACCACCATGCTTTACCGTAGGGATGGTGTCAGGTTTCCTCCAGATGTGACGCTTGGCATTCAGGCCAAAGAGTTCTATCTTGGTTTCATCAGACCAGATAATCTTGTTTCTCATGGTCTGAGAGTCTTCAGGTACCTTTTGGAAAACTCCAAGCTGGCTGTCATGTGCCTTTTACTGAGGAGTGGCTTCCGTCTGGCCACTCTACCATAAAGTGCCGCAGAGATGGTTGTCCTTCTGCAAGGTTCTCCCATCTCCACAGAGGAACTCTGGAGCTCTGTCAGAGTGACCATCGGGTCACCTCCCTGACCAAGGCCCATCTCCCCTGATTGCTCAGTTTGGCCAGGCGGCCAGCTCTAGGAAGAGTCTTGGTGTTTCCAAACTTCTTCCATTTAAGAATGATGGAGGCCACTGTGTTCTTGGGGACCTTCAATGCGGCATACATTTTTTGGTACCCTTCCCCAGATCTGTGCCTTGACACAATCCTGTCTTGTAGCTCTACGGACAATTCCTTTGACCGCATGGCTTGGTTTGTGCTCTGACATGCACTGTCAACTGTGTGACCTTATATAGACAGGTGTGTGCCTTTCCAAATCATGTCCAATCAATTGAAATCACCACAGGTGGACTCCCTTCAAGTTGTATAAACATCCCAAGGATGATCAATGGAAACAGGATTGACCTAAACTCAATTTCAAGTCTCATAGCAAAGGGTCTGAATCCTTATGTAAATAAAGTATTTCTGTTTTCTATTTTGTATAAATGTGCTAACATTTCTAAAAATCTGTTTCCACTTTGTCATTATGGGGTATTGTGTGTAGATTGATAATGATTTGTATTTATTTAATCCATTTTAGAACAAGGCTGTAATGTGACTTGTTAAGCTAAATTTTACTCCTGTACTTATTTAGGCTTGCCATAACAAAGGTGTTGAAAACATAATTCCACTTTGACATTATGGGGTGTTGTGTGTAGATTGATGAGGATTTGTATTTTTTAAATCAATTTTAGGCCATTGACACAAACTCTCAATTTAATCCATTTCAAATTCAGGCTGTAATACAACAAAATGTGGATTAAGTCAAGGGGTATAAATACTTTTTGAAGGCACTGTATCTACCTCAATTACTTCGTACCCCTGCACACCGACTCGGTACTTGTACCCCTTGTCTATAGCTAAGTTATCGTTTTGTCACATAACACAATGCCACAGATGTCTCAGCTTTTGAGGGAGCGTGCAATTGGCATGCTGACTGCAGGAATGTCCACCAGAGCTGTTGCCAGAAAATGGAATGTTTATTTCTCTACCATAAGCCACCTCCAATGTCATTTTAGAGAATTTAGCAGTACGTCCAACCGGCTTCACAACCGCAAACCACGTGTCACCACGCCAGCCCAGGACCTCCACATAAGGCTTCTTCACCTGCGGGATTGTCAGAGAGGGGAGGGGCGTTGCGGAGGAGTATTTCTGTCTGTAGTAAAGCCCTTTTGTGGGGAAAAACTCATTCTGATTGGCCCCAGTGGGTCGGCCTGGCTCCCAAGTGGGTGGACCTATGCCCTCCCAGGCCCACCCATGGCTGCGCCCCTGTACTGTCATGTAAAATCCATAGATCAGGGCCTAAATAATTTATTTCAATTGACTGATTTCCTTATATGAACTGTAACTCAGCAAAATCTTTGAAAATTGTTGCATGTTGCGTTTATATTTTTGTTCAGAATATAATTTTTCTCTCTGCGATGTTAGGAAGGCCAATCGCTCAGCACTAGCCCTTAAGTAAGCATTTCACTGTTAGTCTACACACCTATTGTTTACGAAGCATGTGACAAATAAAATGTGATTTGATTTGACGCATAACTTCTAGTTTATGTATATCTGTACATATTGTTCTTTTTTGGGGGGGGAAATGGAGGAGTTTGATGCACGGGAATTATAATAACGGTAGGCTAATTAAAACATTAAAATGACGCATTTGCCGTTGGTAAGAAGATTGCACAGCAGCAGGTTGTTTAATTTAATTGAATTTAATTTAATTGCACAGCAGCCTAATATATTCATTTTACTTTTAGAGGGCTACTTTTAACCCCCCAGACGGGGTTGTAGCGCTCATTCACGAGCGCACAAATATAACATGGCTCTGATTTAACAATGAAAACATGCGTATATGTTGCATGCGACTGGTTTGATAAATCCCAAGAATTTTGTCGTGCACGCAAATCCTACAATCTCCATGCGCGCCAGATATTAGTAACAAATGTACACACAGTTGATAAATTAAATTAGTCCCCAGGGCTTTACTGGATCAGCAGGGAGACGTATTCTATGACTGACTTAGCCAATAATACAAAATTAGAAGTTGTCATTGTTGAACTATTGTCAGCAACTAAATGCTCATGGTTTGCGTTCCCCTTGATTATTGTGAGAGTGTCAGATTCTCTCGCTCTCAGAATATCATATCATCGATGACATACAGAAAAATTAAACCAGTTGAAACTGGTTGATAACACACTCCGACTGTTCTCTACCATAGAATATTGGCAACACACACCCACCCAAGCACACCCACACACCCACACAGAAAGTCTTACACACACACACACACCCGCCATGCCTTCCCGACCGAACTGATCAAACTGTGACGCACTGTGTTGGTTTCTTATTTAACAAGGTCTGCTTTAGGGTTTCTTATTTAACGAGGTCCGCTTCAGGGTCTCTTGATTAACTAGGGTCTGCTTTAGGGTTTCTTAATTAACTAGGTCCGCTTCAAGAACGATCACATTATGTACAACGTGGTGGCCTTAGACACTGTTCCATAGAGGGCCCAGTCACTACACTGTTCTATAGAGGGCCCAGTCACTACACTGTTCTGTAGAGGGCCCAGTCACTACAAACAACATGTGACATGAGTAATGTGCAGACCTGGGATAACTTTAGTTTCATACACGCCTACTGTACAAAAGTGAGCGCTCTCATAATTAATAATGACGTATAAAATGAGGTGTGCAGTGTCAGAACAGTCTATGTTTCAATTCATATATCAACCCGAAATATTTAGACCTTAGAACATTCTGTGCTGTTTCAAAAGGAGATCAGAGATCAGCTGAATGAGGCCTTTATAAATATTCCACTGGTCTGCAACGGTCTGAAAAATGTGAGCGAGAGTGTCGGACGACGAGAAATTCATTCCTTCCAAAGAGAAATGTTCCAGTTAATGTGTTTGTGCGTGCGTGCGTACATATCATTTTTGTTTTCATCCGTAGTCGTCTGTTACTGTATTATTTGTCATTTGCATTCAATGCTACGGGAGGCAACACTGTCGTACTCTTTTGGACCAGACAGCATCAGATAGATGGCCTACACATACAGAGACAGAGGGGAAGCCTGGCTTCCCTTGGCACCGATGAATACAGGCCACTGCTCGCTTGGCTTAGCAAAGACAACGGGGACGTCATGTGATAGGGTTATAGAATGTGTGTGTGTGCATCACAGAGATGCGGTACGGAGCTCAATCTGGCCTCTGCGTGCCTCCGGAGGCTCCGTAATTGCGTCACACCATCCAGACGGCGCCTCCGACCACATTTTCGGATCAAGCCTAAATTGGCTCTTACAGACTCTACCCACCCCTTGGCTGCAACCCTTCTAATTTAGTCTACCCTTTGTGGAATTCCTGGTCTCTGGCAGCGTTTGGAACAGCCAAAGTCGGTCAAGAACGCAGAGTTCATCTTGGTCTATGCTGCCCTCTAGTCCCGAGACTTTTGGCCCTGACGGAGACATGGATCACCCCCAGAGAACACTGCTACACCACTGTAAAATTAGAAAGTCTCAAAACACCATGATTGTGTAATGAAACCATGAAAAGTAGTGTGCCTAAGCTGAGATCTGGTGTTTGGAGGGTGTTATAATGTAAACCCAATGTGTTTTAACCTCTACGGGATCGGTGTCCCGTATACGGGACGGTTCAGCTAACGTGCGCTAATGTGAGTAGCATGACTGTTGTAAGTAACAGCAAACTTTCCAGGACATAGACATGTCTTATATGGGCAGAAAGCTTACAGTCTTGTTAATCTAACTGCACTGTCCAATTTACAGTAGCTATTACAGTGAGAAAATACCATGCTATTGCTTGAGGAGAGTGCACAACAACAAAAAACTTATGACGGCAACTGGTTTGATACATTCACCTCTGAAGGTAAATAATTTATGTACTTACATTCAGTAATTGGCCTTCCTAACATTGCATAGAGAAAAATAATATTCTGAACATAAATATAAACGCAACATGCAACAATTTTCAAAGATTTTGCTGAGTTACAGTTCATATAAGGTACAGTTTTTTTAAACCGGTCCTAATCCAGGCACTTGTCCTCTCCCGTCTGGACTACTGCAACTCGCTGTTGGCTGGGCTCCCTGCCTGTGCCATCAAACCCCTGCAACTTATCCAGAATGCTGTAGCCCTCCTGGTGTTCAACCTACCCAAGTTCTCCCATGTCACCTCACTCCTCCGCACACTCCACTGGCTTCCAGTCGAAGCGCGCATCCAATGCAAGACCATGGTGCTTACCTACGGAGCAGCAAGAGGAACTGCCCCTCCCTACATTCAGGCTATTTTGTATTTTTGTATTTTATTAGGATCCCCATTAGCTGTTACAAAAGCAGCAGCTACTCTTCCTGGGGTCCACAACAAAACATGAAACATGACATAATTGTCACGCTCGTTGACAGATGAAGTGGACCAAGGCGCAGCGTGATAAGCGTACATTCTTTATTTGTGTACACAACACGAACCAAAACAATAAACAAACGTCCTAGGTTACAACACAAACCTTTCGGAACAAGATCCCACCACCTAACATGCCAAAAGGCTGCCTAAGTATGGTCCCCAATCAGAGACAACGAGCTACACCCGTCTCTGATTGGGAACCACCCTGGCCAAACATAGATATAAACGATCTAGAACAAAAACCAATGAAAACTAAACATAGAAAATCCACACCCTGGCTCAACAATAAAGAGTCCCCAGAGCCAGGGCGTGACAGTACCCCCCCCCCAAAGGCGTGGACTGCGACCGCGCCACACCAACACAACAGGGTAGGGGCCGGGTGGGCATTCCGCCTCGGAGGCGGATCCGGCTCCGGGCGTGACCACCACTCTCTCTCTACCCCCCCCCGTTGCGCCCCTGGTCTGGTCTGGCCCCGCTGGCCGGAGCTGGACTGGACACCGGTGGAGCGGATTGCTCTGGCTCCGGAGTGGAGCAGCTGACCGTTGCCGGACCAAGCACCGGTGGAACAGGCACGGACCGTGCCGGACTGGCGACGCGCACCACTGGCTTGGTGCGGGGAGCAGGAACAGGCCGGACCGGGCTGGCGCCGCGCACCACAGGCTTGGTGCGAGAAACAGGAACAGGCCGGACCGGGCTGGCGCCGCGCACCACAGGCTTGGTGCAAGGAACAGGAACAGGCCGGACCGGGCTGGCGACGTGCACCACAGGCTTGGTGCGAGGGTCAGGAACAGGCCGGACCGGGCTGGCGACGCGCACCACTGGCTTGGTGCGGGGAGCAGGAACAGGCCGGACCGGGATGGCGACACGCACCACTGGCTTGGTGCGGGGAGCAGGAACGGGCCAGACCGGGCTGGCGACGCGCACCACAGGCTTGGTGCAGGGAGCAGGAACGGGCCGGACCGGGCTGGCGACGCGCACCACAGGCTTGGTGCGGGGCGCAGGAACAGGCCGGACCGGGCTGGCGACGCGCACCACAGGCTTGTTGCGGGGGACAGGAACAGGTCGGGCCGGACTGGGAACACACACCACTGGCCTTGTGCGGGAATCAGGAACGGGCCGGACCGGACTGGTGACACACACCACTTGCTTGGTGCGAGGAGCGGGACTGGGTTTCCTCATAAACCTCCGCTCCCTCTGCTGCCTAACCAGTTCCTCTCGCCGTGCCTCTACACTCTCCTTCTCCCTCGTGACCAATAGCCCCCGTAACCTGGTGGCCTCCTCTCCTAGTCCGCCGATTCGCCCTGTAGCTGCCTCCAGCAGCCCCGTCGTCCACGCCGTGTGCCCCCCCAATTTTCTTTATTGGGGTTGCCTCTCGCGTGTCCGTCGTCGGCACAGTTGGCGCCGTTTCTCCTCTCCTGCCTGGGCATTTACTTTTGCCCATGGCCCTCTGCCCGCGAATATGTCCTCCCATGACCACCATTCGCCCATCTGAGCCATCACCCTCTTCTCCTCCTGGGCACGCTGCTTGGTCCTCTGGTGGTGGGATCTTCTGTCACGCTCATTGACAGATGAAGCGGACCAAGGCGCAGCGTGATAAGCGTACATTCTTTTTGTACTCAACACACGATCAAAACAATAAACAAACGATACGTGAAGTCCTAGGTTACAACACAAACCTTTCGGAACAAGATCCCACCACCTAACATGCCAAAAGGCTGCCTAAGTATTGTCCCCAATCAGAGACAACGAGCTACAGCCGTCTCTGATTGGGAACCACCCTGGCCAAACATAGATATAAACGATCTAGAACAAAAACCAATGAAAACTAAACATAGAAAATCCACACCCTGGCTCAACAATTAAGAGTCCCCAGAGCCAGGGCGTGACAATAATACAGAACATTAATAGACAAGAACAGCTCAAGGACTACATCAATAAAAACATTTTTTTTAAAGGCACACGTAGCCTACATATCAATACATACACAAACTATCTAGGTCAAATAGGGGAGAGGCGTTGTGCCGTGAGGTGTTGCTTAATCCGTTTTTTTAAACCAGGTTTGATGTTCATTTGAGCAATATGATATGGAACGGACTTCCATGCAATAATGGCTGCATATAATACTGTACACTTTCTTGAATTTGTTCTGGATTTGTTCTGGATTTGGGTACTGTGAAAAGACCTCTGGTGGCATGTCTGGTGGGGTAAGTGTGTGTGTAAGAGCTGTGTGTAAGTTGACTATGCAAACAATTTGGTATTTTCAACACATTCATGTTTCTTATAAAAAGATGAAGTGATGCAGTCATTCTCTCCTTAACTCTTAGCCAAGAGAGACTGGCATGCATAGTATTTATATCAGCCCTCTGATTACAATGAAGAGCAACACGTGCCGCTCTGTTCTGGACCAGCTGCAGCTTAACTAGGTCTTTCCTTGCAGCACTCGACCACACGACTGGACAATAATCAAGATAAGATAAAACTAGAGCCTGCAGGACTTGCTTTGTGGAGTGTGGTGTCAAAAAAGCAGACCATCTCTTTGTTACAGACAGACCTCTCCCCATCTTTACAACCATTGAATCTATATGTTTTGACCATGACAGTTTACAATCTAAGGTAACGCCAAGTAATTTAGTCTCCTCAACTTGTTCAACAGCCACACCATTCATTACCAGATTCAGCTGAGGTCTAGAACTTAGGGAATTATATGTACCACATACAATGCTCTTAGTTTTAGAGATGTTCAGGACCAGTTTATTACTGGCCACCCATTCCAAAACAGACTGCAACACTTTGAGGGTTTCAGTGACTTCATTAGCTGTGGTTGCTGATGTGTATATGGTTGAATCATCAGTATCCATGGACACACATGCTTTGTTTAATGGCAGTGGCAGGTCATTGGTAGAAATAGAAAAGGGTAGAGGGCTTAGAGAGCTGCCCTGCGTTACACCACACTTTACATGTTTGACATTAGAGAAGCTTCCATTGAAGTAAACCCTTTGAGTTCTTTTAGATAGATAGCTCTGAATCCACGATATGGCCGAGGTTGAAAAGCCATAACACATACGTTGTTTCAACAACAGGTTATGGTCAATAATATCAAAGGCTGCACTGAAATCTAACAGTCCCACAAGTTTCTTATTATCAATTTCTTTCAACCAATCATCAGTCATTTGTGTCAGTGCAGTACATGTTTAGTGCCCTTCTCTATAAGCAGGCTGAAAGTCTGTTGTTAATTTGTTTACAGAGAAATAGCATTGTATTTGGTCAAACAAAATTTTTTCTAACAGTTTGCTAAGAGCTGGCAGCAAGCTGATAGGTCTGCTGTTAGAACCAGTAAAGGCCACTTTACCACTCTTGGGTAGCAGAATGACTTTGTTATGGTCAGGTCTGAGGACAAAGACTTTCCTCTAGGCTCAGATTAAAGATATGACAGATAGGAGTGGCTATAGAGTCAGCTACCATCCTCAGTAGCTTTCCATCTAAGTTGTCAATGCCAGGAGGTTTGTCATTATTGATCGATAACAATAATTCTTCCATCTCTCCCACACTAACTTTACAAAATTCAAACTTGCAATGCTTTCTTTCATTATTTGTTTTTTTATGAATGAATACGATGGTTCACTGTTCATTGTTGGCATTTCCTGCCTAAATTTGCCCACTTTGCCAATTAAGTAATCATAAAAATAATTGGCAACATCAAATGGTTTTGTGATGAATAAGCCATCTGATTCGATGAAAGATGGAGTTGAATTTGTCTTTCTGCCCATAATTTCATTTACAGTACACCAAAGTTGTTTTATATCATTGATCTTGGCTTCATAATACAGTTTCTTCTTCTTTTTGTTGAGTTTAGTCACATAATTTCTCAATTTGCTGTAAATCAGCCAGTCAGATGTGCAGCCAGGCGTCTGTCAGGCGGTCAGTGTGATGCGGTAGGACGAAGTCAGGCGCAGGACACAGAGCTAATCGAAAACGTACTTTACTCGTAGGATACGTAAATAACATAACCTCAGGGAGGAAACAAACCCGCTCACCAGCCGACAACCAAACATGAACAAACACGCACAAAACACAGTGGGAGCCAGAGGGTTAAATAGGAAAACAAATCATAGACATAATGGGAACCAGGTGTGTACAATGAAGACAAAACAAGTAGAACACAGAAACATAGATCGGTGGCAGCTAGTACTCCGGTGACGACGAACGCCGAAGCCTGCCCGAGCAAGGAGGAAGAGCAGCCTTGGCTGAATCCATGACAGCGTCACTGATCTGGTTCATTACCACCAACCCCGGACTGTCTTGTCTCATTACGTACACCTGGTTCCCATTCCCCCTGATTAGTATGTGTATATATGTGCCCTCTGTTCCCCATTGTCCTTGTTGATTATTGTACCATGTCCGTTGGTCTCGTGAGTACCGTGTATTGTGCTCTTGTTATTACGGGTCTCGTCCCGTGTATTGTGTAGAGGTTACACCACGCTCTTTTGTTTGGGTTACATCCCTTTGTTCTATATATACGTGTTTGTTTTGGGCTTCGTCCCCGTCGTTTTTCATGACGTACCTTGTGTTGGGTGGAGTAAATAAAACCCCTAATACGTATTCCTGCGCCTGTCTTCTAATCATTATACAACGTGACATAGTCCGTTTCTTAACAGGTGCATGTTTATCAATAATTGGAAGAAGCAATTTCATAAATTCATCAAGTGCAGCATCTGGATGCTCCTTATTAATCACATCAGACCAACAAATATTTTAACATCATCCACATAAGAGTCACATCAAAATATTTTGAATGATCTCTTATAAGCTATTTTAGGCCCAGCTTTTGGAACTTTGGCTTTCCTGGAAATAGCCACTATATTGTGATCACTGCATCCAATGGGTACGGATACAGCTTTAGAACAAAGTTCTACAGTATTAGTAAAAATGTAATCGATCTTGTTCCTGCAGCTTGATGAAAACCAGTCAATATTCAGGTCCCCAAGAAAGTAGACCTCTCTGTTTACATCACCAACGCTATCAAGCATTTCACACATATTATTTAGATACTGACTGTTAGCACTTGGTGGCCTATAGCAACACCCCAAAAGAAAAGGCTTTAGATGTGCCAAGTGAACCTGCAACCGCAACACTTCAATAACACTTGACATAAGATCTTCTCTAAGCATTACAGGGATATGGCTCTGAATATATACAGCAACACCTCCCCCATAAGCATTTCTGTCTTTTCTATAGATGTTATATCATTGTATTGCTACTGCTGTATCATCAAATTAATTATCTGAGTCTCAGAAATGGCTATAATATATTAATGTTATCTGATGTTAGCAAGTTACTGATTTCATTAACCTTATTTCTAAGGCTACATATATTAATATGGGCTATTTTCAGCCCTTTCCTGGGTAGCTTATCAGAGATAGACATAGTGTGTGTGTGCGCTGCAGGGTTGAAGCTTCGAACCCATAGGCTTGGCTCTCTCATCCCTTCCAGGCTTTTGGGAGGGAGGGTGGACAATGAGCCTGTCATAGCGGATGTAAACAATGTCCCCACGCGCTCTGGCAGCTTTCATGGCTGGGATAAGTTCTTTCCTCTTCTGGCGCACAGCTTCAGGATAGTCCTCGTTGAGGAAGATGTACATTCCTCTCAAGTTCCTGGCTCTTTCCAGAACAGCTACCTTGTCCTTGGACCTCAGGAACTTGACCACTATCGGCCTGGGCCTGTCACCTGGGCCGGTGATGGGTTTTCCAGTCCTGTGGGCGCGGTCCACCTCAATCTTCCTGTGGTCCATCTTCAGTTTCTCAGAGATCATGTCCCTCTCTTTGTCCTCAGACTCCGTCCACAAACATGTTGTTACGCCTTGATTGTCCCTCTAGTCTGATTTATCCGTCATTGTTATCATGGATTCACAGACAGAACTGATGTCCTCTCTCAATGACTTACATATTGCTGTCATCTTGCTGTTCTCCTCTTTAAACTCATCGAGCTGACCCTGGGAGAACTGAAAACTGTTCTTCAGGTCCTGGACCTCTCTGGTCAGGTCGTCCATTCTTTTATTAGTTAAATCCACCAGTATTTGGACAAAACACTTGAAGCTATTTTCTTGTTGTTGTAACAATTGCTTGTAGAACTATTTTTGTTAGTTGAAAAGATCCTTCACCTGTGATAGAGAGACACCACTGTCCTCAACGGTACTCCCACCGGCTTTGGTCTTTGTCATGGTAGCTAGCAATGTTCCAGACAACAGAAGGCAACCAAAGGCCTAGATATGCTCCAACCCTACACCCCAACCTCAGTACTCCGTTCTGCCACCTCTGGTTTCTTGGACCTCCCGCTCAGCCAAGTCCAAGCTCTTCTCTGTCCTGGCAGAGTATCTTAAATAATCCCACCAAAGTGACCTAACACTGGCATTTGACTATTTTCCCTCTTACTACCACTGACTTTACTGATAGCTACTTTATTGAGGAAAAATGTATTTACTATGACTGTGATATGTGGTTGTCCCACCTATCTACCTTAAGATGAATGCTCTAACTGTGACTGTGATATGTGGTTGTCCCACCTAGCTATCTTAAGATGAATGCTCTAACTGTGACTGTGATATGTGGTTGTCCCACCTAGCTATCTTAAGATGAATGCTCTAACTGTGACTGTGATATGTGGTTGTCCCACCTAGCTATCTTAAGATGAATGCTCTAACTGTGACTGTGATATGTGGTTGTCCCACCTAGCTATCTTAAGATGAATGCTCTAACTGTGACTGTGATATGTGGTTGTCCCACCTAGCTATCTTAAGATGAATGCTCTAACTGTGACTGTGATATGTGGTTGTCCCACCTAGCTATCTTAAGATGAATGCTCTAACTGTGACTGTGATATGTGGTTGTCCCACCTAGCTATCTTAAGATGAATGCTCTAACTGTGACTGTGATATGTGGTTGTCCCACCTAGCTATCTTAAGATGAATGCTCTAACTGTGACTGTGATATGTGGTTGTCCCACCTAGCTATCTTAAGATGAATGCTCTAACTGTGACTGTGATATGTGGTTGTCCCACCTAGCTATCTTAAGATGAATGCTCTAACTGTGACTGTGATATGTGGTTGTCCCACCTAGCTATCTTAAGATGAATGCTCTAACTGTGACTGTGATATGTGGTTGTCCCACCTAGCTATCTTAAGATGAATGCTCTAACTGTGACTGGATAAGAGCGTCTGCTAAATGACTAACATGTAAGTGTGTGTGTGTGTGTGTGTGTTATTATCCATCAACACAGTCAGTGTGTGTGTGTGTGTGTGTGTGTGTGTGTGTGTGTGTGTGTGTGTGTGTTACATTCTGTCAACACAGTCAGTGGGCTGTATGTTGAGCAGCTGCAGCTGTGGCCTCAGGTTTCCCTGGCAACCGAACCCGACCAGGCAGCACTGTTACATTCCACAGACACATCAATGGAAGGGTTTGTTGTTACGGTCATGCGAGTCGGGGAGGAGAGGAGGGGAAGTAAGGGAGGAGGTGAAGGGGGAGAGGGAGGGGAGGCGGGGGAGATTAGGGGGGAGGTAGGGACCGGAGTCCTCGGTCGTTGGCAGCCCAGTTGCCGTGGTAACCGTTCATAAGTCGGAACACAGCTGCGGCAGTCAAACTGTCAGCTGATGCCCTCTGGCTAAATCAAACATTTATTTACTTCAACTTTTAATTTATTTATGTATTTATTTTCCTTGTCAGCTGACGGACAGCCATCTACTCACAAAGCACAAGCACAGCTAGGCCTTTGGTTGCCATTTTGAGAAAAAGATATCCAGCACACTATGTGAGGACGATTCTCACCAGGGTACCATTCTGCTTGGAAAATAACTTTCTGTGAGAACTTTGAGAGAACTGATTTTCTGAATGAACTTGTCCTGACTTTGTGGATGCCAGATGCACCGCTATTGAAACCGACGTCAGTGTGTTAGAAGTATTAGCTTCCTCCCTGTCTGACTCAGGGTAAACTGTAACCGGCTCAACCCTGGGGACCTCTGCTTCGCTAACACACGTGACCACCCTCCTCGACAACTAACCAATCAGTTATGCAATAAAAAAAAAAAAGGATCCAATTCAATAGCACCATTGGCGACATTTCAAGATAGCTGTGGAGTGAGCTTACTTCACGTTCTTATCTCTGTTACACTAGTTAAAGGTACAGCAGCTAAGAGCAAGATGAATCATGTCATTTTTTAATCAGACCAGGACAAGGCAAAGAGATGGAGCACAGGAGTCACAGATATCCAGACAGCAGGGATATCACCTGAGAACACACAGGTATAAAACTATATATGAGTTACCTGTCTTATGAGTCATTCCTTGGGAGGCTGTAGACAGTGAAATATACTGGAAGCTGTAGACAGAGTGAAATATACTGGAGGCTGTAGACAGAGTGAAATATAATGGAAGCTGTAGACAGAGTGAAATATACTGGAAGCTGTAATCAGAGTGAAATATACTGGAAGCTGTAGACAGAGTGAAATATACTGGAGGCTGTAGACAGTGAAATATACTGGAGGCTGTAGACAGAGTGAAATATACTGGAAGCTGTAGACAGTGAAATATACTGGAGGCTGTAGACAGTGAAATATACTGGAGGCTGTAGACAGTGAAATATACTGGAGGCTGTAGACAGTGAAATATACTGGAGGCTGTAGACAGAGTGAAATATACTGGAGGCTGTAGACAGTGAAATATACTGGAAGCTGTAGACAGAGTGAAATATACTGGAGGCTGTAGACAGAGTGAAATATACTGGAGGCTGTAGACAGTGAAATATACTGGAAGCTGTAGACAGAGTGAAATATACTGGAGGCTGTAGACAGAGTGAAATATACTGGAGGCTGTAGACAGTGAAATATACTGGAGGCTGTAGACAGAGTGAAATATACTGGAGGCTGTAGACAGAGTGAAATATACTGGAAGCTGTAGACAGAGTGAAATATACTGGAGGCTGTAGACAGTGAAATATACTGGAAGCTGTAGACAGAGTGAAATATACTGGAGGCTGTAGACAGAGTGAAATATACTGGAGGCTGTAGACAGTGAAATATACTGGAGGCTGTAGACAGAGTGAAATATACTGGAGGCTGTAGACAGAGTGAAATATACTGGAGGCTGTAGACAGAGTGAAATATACTGGAGGCTGTAGACAGAGTGAAATATACTGGAGGTTGTAGACAGTGAAATATACTGGAGGCTGTAGACAGAGTGAAATATACTGGAGGCTGTAGACAGAGTGAAATATACTGGAGGCTGTAGACAGAGTGAAATATACTGGAGGCTGTAGACAGTGAAATATACTGGAGGCTGTAGACAGAGTGAAATATACTGGAGGCTGTAGACAGTGTTATATACTGGAAGCTGTAGACAGAGTGAAATATACTGGAGGCTGTAGACAGTGAAATATACTGGAGGCTGTAGACAGAGTGAAATATACTGGAAGCTGTAGACAGTGAAATATACTGGAGGCTGTAGACAGTGAAATATACTGGAGGCTGTAGACAGAGTGAAATATACTGGAAGCTGTAGACAGTGAAATATACTGGAGGCTGTAGACAGAGTGAAATATACTGGAGGCTGTAGACAGAGTGAAATATACTGGAGGCTGTAGACAGAGTGAAATATACTGGAGGCTGTAGACAGTGAAATATACTGGAGGCTGTAGACAGTGAAATATACTGGAGGCTGTAGACAGAGTGAAATATACTGGAAGCTGTAGACAGAGTGAAATATACTGGAGGCTGTAGACAGTGAAATATACTGGAGGCTGTAGACAGAGTGAAATATACTGGAGGCTGTAGACAGTGTTATATACTGGAAGCTGTAGACAGAGTGAAATATACTGGAGGCTGTAGACAGTGAAATATACTGGAGGCTGTAGACAGAGTGAAATATACTGGAGGCTGTAGACAGTGTTATATACTGGAAGCTGTAGACAGAGTGAAATATACTGGAAGCTGTAGACAGAGTGAAATATACTGGAGGCTGTAGACAGTGAAATATACTGGAAGCTGTAGACAGAGTGAAATATACTGGAGGCTGTAGACAGTGTTATATACTGGAAGCTGTAGACAGAGTGAAATATACTGGAGGCTGTAGACAGAGTGAAATATACTGGAGGCTGTAGACAGAGTGAAATATACTGGAAGCTGTAAACAGAGTGAAATATACTGGAGGCTGTAGACAGTGAAATATACTGGAGGCTGTAGACAGAGTGAAATATACTGGAGGCTGTAGACAGTGAAATATACTGGAGGCTGTAGACAGTGAAATATACTGGAGGCTGTAGACAGTGAAATATACTGGAGGCTGTAGACAGAGTGAAATATACTGGAGGCTGTAGACAGAGTGAAATATACTGGAGGCTGTAGACAGTGAAATATACTGGAAGCTGTAGACAGAGTGAAATATACTGGAGGCTGTAGACAGAGTGAAATATACTGGAGGCTGTAGACAGTGAAATATACTGGAGGCTGTAGACAGAGTGAAATATACTGGAGGCTGTAGACAGAGTGAAATATACTGGAGGCTGTAGACAGGTGAAATATACTGGAGGCTGTAGACAGAGTGAAATATACTGGAGGCTGTAGACAGAGTGAAATATACTGGAGGCTGTAGACAGAGTGAAATATACTGGAGGCTGTAGACAGGTGAAATATACTGGAGGCTGTAGACAGAGTGAAATATACTGGAGGCTGTAGACAGAGTGAAATATACTGGAGGCTGTAGACAGAGTGAAATATACTGGAGGCTGTAGACAGAGTGAAATATACTGGAGGCTGTAGACAGAGTGAAATATACTGGAGGCTGTAGACAGAGTGAAATATACTGGAGGCTGTAGACAGAGTGAAATATACTGGAGGCTGTAGACAGAGTGAAATATACTGGAGGCTGTAGACAGAGTGAAATATACTGGAGGCTGTAGACAACGCACGCTGACTATACTGGAGGCTGTAGAC
>NW_028157515.1:413390-435890 GCF_964263955.1 Coregonus lavaretus
TACGTTTTTGTTGTTGTTGTGGGGGCTAACGAAGATGCAAGTCGAATGAACTTTGATCGCTTTAATTATAATTTTACATTGAAAAAAGTGAAAATTATTTTTTTGCCATTAGAGGTACCGGATCCGGCCAAATATGTTCAAGAACAAAACATTCAAAAACTGAGAGGTGCTTGATCCTGTTCCGGCAGGATCTGGCTCAAATTAAGCACTGGGGGAGAGGCAGGTAACCTACACACACTGGAAAATATGTTTAGCTGGCAGGCAAACACTGGAAGAGGTTTCTGATTGACAGAGGGAGGGCTTTGCATAGGCGCTTTGTTGCGTTTTTTTGTGGAACTGGAAAAAAATGCCCAGAATGTAAAATAAAGTTATTAGCTGGTTCCAATGGTTTTAAAATAACGGTTCTGTTCGGGAACAGTATATATCACTTTTGTTCTGGTTCTGTTCCTTGAAAATAAAATATGGCTTTCGGTTCTGTTCCCTAAACCGGTTCCAACCCCCTCCTCTCACAGCTGACCCAAAACAAACATGCGCGTGTGGGGTGATATGGGGACTAAATGGTGTGATATGGGGACTAAATGGGGTGATATGGGGACTAAATTGGGTGATATGGGGACTAAATGGGGTGATATAGGGACTAAATGGGGTGATATGGGGACTAAATCGGGTGATATGGGGGCTAAATGGGGTGATATGGGGACTAAATGGGGTGATATGGGGACTAAATGGGGTGATATGGGGACTAAATGGGGTGAAATGGGGACTAAATGGGGTGATATGGGGACTAAATGGGGTGAAATGGGGACTAAATGGGGTGATATGGGGACTAAATGGGGTGATATGGGGACTAAATTGGGTGATATGGGGACTAAATGGGGTGATATGGGGACTAAATGGGGTGATATGGGGGCTAAATGGGGTGATATGGGGACTAAATGGGGTGATATGGGGTCTAAATGGGGTGATATGGGGGCTAAATGGGGTGATATGGGGACTAACTGGGGTGATATGGGGACTAAATGGGGTGATATGGGGACTAAATGGGGTGAAATGGGGACTAAATGGGGTGATATGGGGACTAAATGGGGTGATATGGGGACTAAATGGGGTGAAATGGGGACTAAATGGGGTGATATGGGGACTAAATGGGGTGATATGGGGACTAAATTGGGTGATATGGGGACTAAATGGGGTGATATGGGGTCTAAATGGGGTGATATGGGGGCTAAATGTGGTGATATGGGGACTAAATGGGGTGATATGGGGACTAAATGGGGTGATATGGGGACTAAATGGAGTGATATGGGGACTAAATGGGGTGATTTGGGGACTAAATGGGGTGATATGGGCACTATGTGGGGTGATTTGGGGACTAAATGGGGTGATATGGGGACTAAATGGGGTGATATGGGGACTAAATGGGGTGATATGGGGACTAAATGGGGTGATTTGGGGACTAAATTGGGTGATATGGGGACTAAATTGGGTGATATGGGGACTAAATTGAGCCTAAAGTAGCTACTGATATTTCTCACTGAGTCACCCAACCTGTTAGGGAGTAACATGTACAGTTGAAGTCGGAGGTTGGAGTCATTAAAACTCGTTTTTCAACCTCTCCACAAATTTCTTGTTAACAAACTATAGTTTTGGCAAGTCGGTTAGGACATCTACTTTGTGCATGACACAAGTAATTTTTCCAACAATTGTTTACAGACAGATTATTTCACTTATAATTCACTGTATCACAATTCCAGTGGGTCAGAAGTTTACATACACTAAGTTGACTGTGCCTTTAAACAGCTTGGAAAATTCCAGAAAATGATGTCATGGCTTTAGAAGCTTCTGATAGGCTAATTGACATCATTTGAGTCAATTGGAGGTGTACCTGTGGATGTATTTCAAGGCCTACCTTCAAACTCAGTGCCTCTTTGCTTGACATCATGGGAAAATCAAAAGAAATCAGCCAAGACCTCAGAAAATCAATTGTAGATCTCCACAAGTCTGGTTTATCCTTGGGAGCAATTCCAAACTCCTGAAGGTACCACGTTCATCTGTACCAACAATAGTATGCAAGTATAAACACCATGGGACCATGCTTTGCTGCAGGAGGGACTGGTGCACTTCACAAAATAGATGGCATCATGAGGAAGGAAAAGTATGTGGATATAGTATTTTTTTTTTCCACCTTTATTTAACCAGGTAAGCCAGTTGAGAACAATATATTGGGGTGCAAATGAGCAAAATAAATAACAATATGGGGATGAGTGTCACGCTCTGGCTCCGGGACTTTGTGTGTTGAGCCAGGGTGTGTTCGTTTTGTTTGGTTGGGTGGTTCTATGTGTTGCATTTCTATGTTTGGTCAGTGACTCCCAATCGGAGGTAACGAGTGTCAGCTGTCGGCTCGTTATCTCTGATTGGGAGCCATATTTAATCTGTATGTTTTCCTGTGGGTGTTGTGGGTTTTTGTTCATTTCGGTTTGTGTTAAACCGTAGACGTCACGTTATTCGTTTGTTGTTCTGATCGGTTGATCATCATCATTATTATTATTAAACATGTTCACCTTCAACGCTGCGCCTTGGTCCTCCTCTGTAGATGACGAGCGTGACAGAAAAACCCACCAAGATGGGACCAAGCAGCGTGTCCAGGAGCCATCGCCAGGGAGATCCCTCACAGATCTCCTTCGCCTCCTGGACTGGGTCAAGCCGAGGGAGGAAGACAAGGGCTTGACGTTATGGCAGAAGGGCGAGAAGCTGGCGAGGTCTATGGAGACCTGGTCCACGGGTAGGAGAGACGCCCCGAAAATTTTTAGGGGGGGGCTCGAGACGTCGGACCAGCAGGAGGCCGCGATAGAGCGGCCCAGTGGGTTGCTGGAGAGGGCCGCCGGGTTACGGGGGCCACTGGTCAAAGAGGGGATGGAGGAAGTGGAAGCACGGCGAGAGGTACTGGCGTGTGTTGCCAGTCCGGTCCGGCCCGTTCCAGATCCCGGTGTGGGGCCAGTGGTGTGTGTCCCCAGTACAGTCCGGCCCATCCAAGCTTCCCGCACCAAGCCAGTGGTGTGTGTCGTCAGTCCAGTCCGGCCCGTTCCTGCTCCCCGCATCAAGTCTGTGGTGCGTCTCGTCAGCCCGGCTCTGCCCGTTCCTGCTCTCCGCACCAGGTCTGTGGTGCGCGTCGCCAGCCCAGTCCGGCCCATTCCTGCTCCCCGCGCCAAGTCGGTGGTGCGCGTCGCCAGCCCTGTCCGGCCCGTTTCTGCTCTCCGCACCAAGTCTGTGGTGCGCGTCGCCAGCCCAGTCCGGCCCATCCAAGCTCCCCGCACCAGGTCAGTGGTGCGCGTCGTCAGCCCGGTCCGGCTCAGTCCTGCTCCCCGCACCAGGTCAGTGGTGCGCGTCGTCAGCCTGGTCCAGCCCGTTCCTGCTACTCGCACCAAACCAGGGATGCGAGTCGTCAGCCTGGTCCAGCTCGTTCCTCCTACACGCACCAAGCCAGGGGCGCGTGTCGTCAGTCCGGCTCCGACCAGCGGGGCTAGACAGGACCAGGGGTACTTTGGGGGGTTGAAGAGGAGGTGGGGATCAGGGCCGGAGCCAGAACCACCGCCGAGGAGGTATGCCCACCCAGCCCTCCCTTGTTTAGCCTTATTGAGGCGCGGTCGCAGTCCGCGCCTTTAGGGGGGGGTACTGTCACGCTCTGGCTCCGGGACTTTGTGTGTTGAGCCAGGGTGTGTTCGTTTTGTTTGGTTGGGTGGTTCTATGTGTTGCATTTCTATGTTTGGTCAGTGACTCCCAATCGGAGGTAACGAGTGTCAGCTGTCGGCTCGTTATCTCTGATTGGGAGCCATATTTAATCTGTATGTTTTCCTGTGGGTGTTGTGGGTTTTTGTTCATTTCGGTTTGTGTTAAACCGTAGACGTCACGTTATTCGTTTGTTGTTCTGATCGGTTGATCATCATCATTATTATTATTAAACATGTTCACCTTCAACGCTGCGCCTTGGTCCTCCTCTGTAGATGACGAGCGTGACAATGAGGTAGTTGGGTGGGCTAATTTCAGATGGGCTGTGTACAGGTGCAGTGATCGGTAAGGTGCTCTGACAACTGATGCTTAAAGTTATTGAGGGAGATAAGAGTATCCAGCTTCAGAGATTTTTGCAGTTCGTTCCAGTCATTGGTAGCAGAGAACTGGAAGGAATGGCAGCCAAAGGAGGTGTTGGCTTTGGGGATGACCAGTGAGATATACCTGCTGGAGCGCATACTACGGGTGGGTGTTGCTATGGTGACCAATGAGCTAAGATAAGGCGGGGATTTGCCTAGCAGTGATTTATAGATGGCCTGGAGCCAGTGGGTTTGGCGACGAATATGTAGTGAGGACCAGCCAACAAGAGCGTACAGGTCACAGTGGTGGGTAGTATATGGGGCTTTGGTGACAAAACGGATGGCACTGTGATAGATTACATCCAATTTGAGTAGAGTAGAGTGTTGGAGGCTATGTTGTAAATGACATCACCGAAGTCAAGGATCGGTAGGATAGTCAGTTTTACGAGGGCATGTTTGGCAGCATGAGTGAAGGAGGCTTTGTTGCGAAATAGGAAGCCGATTCTGGATTTAACTTTGGATTGGAGATGCTTAATGTGAGTCTGGAAGGAGAGTTTAAAGTCTAACCAGACACCTAGGTATTTGTAGTTGTCCACATACTCTAGGTCAGACCCATCGAGAGTAGTGATTCTAGTTGGGTGGGCGGGTGCCAGCAGCGTTCGATTGAATATATTGAAGCAACATCTCAAGACATCAGTCAGGAAGTTAAAGCTTGGTCGCAAATGGGTCTTTCAAATGGACAATGACCCCAATCATACTTCCAAAGTTGTGGCAAAATGGCTTAAGGACAACAAAGTCAAGTTATTGGAGTAGCCATCACAAAGCCCTGACCTCAATCCTATAGAATATGTGTGGGCAGAACTGAAAAAGCGTGTGCAAGCAAGGCCTACAAACCTGACTCAGTTACACCAGCTCTGTCAGGAGGAATGGGCCAAAATTCACCCAACTTATAGTGGGAAGCTTGTGGAAGGCTACCCGAAATTTTTATCCAAGTTAAACAATTTAAAGGCAATGCTACCAAATACTAATTAAGTGTATGTCAACTTCTGACCCACTGGGAATGTGATGAAAGAAATAAAAGCTGAAATAAATCATTCTCTCTACTATTATTCTGACATTTCACATTCTTAGAATAAAGTGGTGATCCTAACTGACCTAAGATAGGGAATTTTTACTAGGATTAAATGTCAGGAATTGTGAAAAACTGAGTCTAAATGTATTTGGCTAAGGTGTATGTAAACTTCCGACTTCAACTGTAACTGATTTTTTTTTTTTTATCTACTGTAATCCTTCACAATACAAGTACAGTTGTACTTTTAAATGTATTAAGGATGTTTGCAAAAACATTATTTGACGCCTTTTTGTTTTCTCAATGACATTCAAATCAGCATTGAAAAAGCTACAAGTTTGTTCCGCCTGAGCGAATCTGACCACTATGATGACATGCGTTTGTTTGATGACATACAAATGCGTTTGATGGATCGCGGGAAAGGAGCAGGAATAGGCTTTTGTAAGCTACATTCCAAGCTATGTCTTCCAATGGTTTGACTGCTGCCGGCATCCAAAGATTGAATAAATGCTTGGATGTAAGGAAGACAGCCGAAGGTAGTGGCCAGTGGTCACCAATCTTTTCTGAGTCAAGATCACTTTCTGAGTCAAAATGCAGGCCGAGATCTACCACTCAGATTTTTTTTACACATGACTTTAAAAAAATGTAAGCCAACAATAACCAATTAATAAATATATATGTTTGTAGGTTTGTAGCAATGAGCACTGAGGTAATGTTTGGGGTATGGGCCCAGAACATTATCACTGCATATTGGCTATGCTTGTTGTTCTTCTCAGACCATTTTGAAATTATATAAAAACATTGTAGGTATATGTAGTGGTGAAAAGTACTTAAGTACTACTTTTATGGGGGGTATTTGTACTTCACTTTACTATTTATATTTTTGACAACTTTTACTTTTACTTCAGTACATTCCTAAAAAAAAAGAATGTACTTTTTACTCCATACATTTACCCTGACACCCAAAAGTACTCGTTACATTTTGAAGGCTTAGCAGGACAGGAAAATGGTCCAATTCACGTACTTATCAAGAGAACATCCCTGGTCATCCCTACTGCCTCTGATCTGGCGGACTCACTAAACACAAATGCTTAGTTTGTAAATTATGTCTGAGTGTTGGAGTGTGCCCCTGGCTATCCGTAAATTAGAAAAACAAGAACATTGTGCCGTCTGGTTTGCTTAATATAAGGAATTTGAAATGATTTATACTTTTAGTTTTGATAAAGTATATTTGAGCAATGACATTTACTTTTGATACTTAAGTATATTTAACCTCTAACAGTCTAAGCACAAAACTACTTCCATACTTCCATTTGTTTGTATGGGCGATCTTCACCTGAGACCCTTGACACTTGTGGGGGTCGTAGACCAAAACGGAGAACACCATCATGTTCGTGAGAGTCTCCCCTTTTCATAAACCGTTTGGACGCTACAGACGTTTTTGTGAGAAGACCGATTTTCGGGATGTCTCATGGTCTGACAAACACTGCTGTAGCTTGGCCACCTTCCACCACAGATGCGGAAGGCCAACATAGGCGGATGAGGTGGATTGAGACACAGCCCACAGACAAATATCTAGCTTAAACTGACAGATATTGATGGGGATTCTTTTATTATGTTACTTAGATTGACACATGGGTGCATCAATAGACTCTCAAGGATTAAAACCAAATACTTTTAGACTTTAACTAAAGTAATATTTTACTGGGTGACTTTAACTTGAGTCATTTTCTGTTAAGGTATCTTTACTTTTACTCAAGTATGACAATTGGGTACTTTATCCACCACTGGGTATATGATCACACTGGTAATAGATAATTTGCTTATTTTTATTATTACTGGACTGATGGCCAGCATCTGAGGAGAGGGAGGGAACAGCGGTGAGGCTGCCTCTCACCCAACTCACCGTCCCTCTGCTCTCCCTCCCTCCGCTGAGAAAAGGGGACACAGTCTTCCAGCTGATGGCGAAACTCAAGTCGCACTGCATTATTTCTGCCTCATGGACCAATTCATGTTGTTACTCCTATGACCAGAGAGAGTGAAATATTCCTCTATATAAAAAAAAAGACACAAGGCGCTAATATTAATAACGCAAGCTTGTCAGAACACATTGCTATACTCATTAATTGCAGCTGCAGTACTGGTTGTAGCGTGAGTGGAAATTACCACCAGTCAATCTTAAATGAATCATTCTTAATTAACAGCAAGCTGGAGAGGTCACAGTCAAACATAGATGCATAAAATACCGGTCTGAAGTGAGCTCTGCCGGGGCAGTCCCATTAGTTCTCTTATATACTGCTTACACAGACAAGTTATATTTGAATGATTTAGCTTATTCATTATTCATAATTAATTAATTCATCATTAACGTTTGGTTCATGCATGTGACGGACCAATACCTCACAAGGCTTCTTCTCTCCAAGCTGAGACCTTGAAACCTTAGATATCAAAACAAGGTTCTTAGCGTACTGCCAAATTGCAGATACTGATAGTGAGGATTCCTCCCAGGCACAATCAATCAGTCACTTGCATGAACCCAGTCGAATTGATTATTAGAAATGCACAAACATAACATTTTCCTTCACATTCCCTCCTCTTATCACTCTGTGATAATTATTGTTACATTTTAAGGTAAGCATTAGATTATAGCTTCTATCAAAATTTTATATACTTCTATTAAAGTAAGTGAAATCAACACATAAAAACTAGACACTTCTTCCTTTCAAACCCTTCACTCTGGGTTGTACAATCTAAAATAAACACAAGGGATCTGTAGACTCAGATTGTTTCCATAGTTCCTACCTATAAAACCATTGCAGTAGAATGTTTTAAATTAAGACCTTTGCTTCATACAGTTACACATATGCTTCATTACACAATTTAATGTATGGATTCTGGCAATGAGATTTCAGCTGGAGCTTTTGTCACGAGTGGCATGTTAACGACAGATCGGTATCTCAATATCTCAATTCCTGTACATTTAGCTGTGTGCAGACCTCCACAATCAACCTGATACCCCAAATAAACTGTTTTGGACAAGCCTTAATCAATTACGGGTATGGTTGACCACTCCCCTCCTTCACGGCACTCATTCTTCTGGCGTTTCTTCATTTTCTTCTTCAGATTCTTCTTCAGATAGTGTTTCAGTTCGTCCTCTCAATGGCACATGTTCAAAGTGGATGGCCCTTGATAATGTCACGATTTCAATATCTGGGGAATAATCTGATCACCACTATCCTTTACGGTCCAATATGTCTTGTCCATTTTCCTACCAGTACACCAGCAGCATGAGATAAGTTTGGACGGGATCTCTCTCTCCATGCTCACTCCACGTGGACTCACGTTGCTGTGTACAGGTTGCTGGCTCGGACTCAGGTTTCAGGTAGAAGTGGTGAAGGACCATAGTGAACGTCATTGTCGCCATTACTTCAGCCGGTTAGAGGGGGTGAGGCTCACAATGCATCTAGGTACCATCTGTGGTCACCTTCGCCATAACCTCGAGATAGGACAGACCAGAACAACAGTTTAGTTTAGGCCATTTCTGATTCAGGAAATGGACAAACTATTCACTGTATGACAAATTATTACTACTACCAATATTCTTAATACACATTTCTAAGACAAATGTCAAAGAGAATAATATATAATATATGCCATTTAGCACACACTTTTATTCAAAGTGACTTACAGTCATGCGTGCATAAATTTTACGTATGGGTCATCCCGGGAAATGAACCCACTACCCTGGCATTACAAGTGCCATGCTCTAGCAATTGAGGACCAGAACACACTGTTGAAAAATTTTTTTGGTGCAAATTGGCCTACATCATCTTGGCGATCTCAGCGCAGAGTTACAGGGTTACAGGGTCAGGGAGTTAGAGGGCTAATCCTTAGGGAGAAATCCCGACCATCCAGCTGACCCAATCTGTGTAGATTTGTATTGAAGCAAGACAAAAACAAAACAACCACAGTAATACACTTCCCTTTATAGGCAGGCATGTGAACTAAATCTATTTGCATATTTACCTAAGGGCCCCCGGGGACTGGTAATTCCCCCTTTGGACACATCGTGATTCATGTGTCCAAAAAAAACAACAACAACACTGCAGGTTAAATGAAAAACCTACGAATTAGAATAACAAATCAAATTAGAATTACAACTCTTTGATAACTCCATAAGGAAATAATTGTATCCCATAAGGTAATAGTAAAATAGACTAGAGACAGGTTTCCCTCATTCAGGGGCAGCGCTCCCTCTCTCTCCTTCTCATGGTCTGAATCACACATAGGACTATTAATAAATTATAAACGTCTTCCTAATTATCAGTGTTTACATATTACATTTAAATCTCACCCAATGTCTCTAGCCTTTCTAGTGAGGGTGATCAGGCCTCATCAGAAAGTCAAAGGTCAGAGGTCATTCAACCCCATTCAGTGAGTCTCTTTCCCTTTTCTTCCCCTGTACCTCAGACATTATTTAAAGATATTTCAAACATTTCAAACATTTTGTGTACCAGGTTTACATTGGGTATTTCAGTACATTTCTTAGCAAGAGTATTTACATGTGTGCAACCAAACTCGGACAACAGATACTTCAGAAATTTAATTTGTGTGCCCTTTAATGTGCATCCTTTCTCACCCATGAAAACCCCACTAAATAAAAAAATTAAAAGACCCCACACAATAAATCAAACACAGTATTAACACCACTAACAAATATTAATAACAGGTGGGTTGTGTGTGGGTGCTGGCGTGTGTGGTAAAACGTAGGGTAAAAACAAACAAAATGGCCGTACTTCATTTGGAAGCTCCCTTAACAGCCGGATCTGGATACCTTTATACTAACTATTCTCCCAAGGCACCTGCCTCAGAAAGTATTTCAAAGGGAGAGATACAGAATTATTGGTAATACAGAATCACTAGTAAACTAAGTCAGACCTAAAAAATCTTAATCTTAATCAAGTTTACTGCACCTTGGGCAAAGAAGTCTTGATGAAATCATGCAAATGCAGAATCATACTTGAGACACATCAGATGATACAGTGTCCCGTTAAGCTGAATAGGCTAAATTAAAACAATCCCAGAGCCCCTTGTAATCTCATCATTTTGACCTGTTGAATTGACATATGTCCCTGTCACATCAACTAGTCAAAATATGAAACCTGTTGTTTAATAAATCTGCTAGGACCTTCAAAAAGTTGGTGCTGGCTTATCAGCTCAGTACTTCAATTTTGGACACAGTTCCACGTAATGGAAACAGATTATTGTTTTAGATGACATTACCTTCTTACTTAAATCACTGGCATATTCAAACTATCGAATTGAGAAATAATAATTGGAAATCGTCAAACACAGTATCTTATTCAATTATTCATACCTTTGCCCCAAATTTCCCACTATGTCCCTTACAGCCTGTTTGAGTTCAGTGAGTACTGGCGGCCATTATCTACTTATCTCTAACCCAAACACCAGATGGCAGCCTCTAATAACAGTCCCAAGGCTCAATCCCTCTGTTCGTCATGTGACCTTCTATAGAAACCTCAGCATCTTCAAATGTACTAAAATATTGCATTATTAGAGTGCTATCTGAAAGCCACTAATAAAAAACCATTCACTTTGTTACTTTCACTAGTCTCCATATCGGTTTCCTTCAACTAGGACTTCTCAATAGCAAGACCCTCCCAATCACTACTGCTAATACACACGGATCACTCGCAAATAATGTTCTGCTTTTACCCCATTTGTAAGGTTTAGAAACAAAACAAAACAAACATGGTAACTTTCTCCATATTGGAAGGCATAGTTTTTATTTGAGTCTACCCAACAATGTTACTCTATATATTTATTACCAATTTCTGTTGGATATTCACTTTTCTGCTTCACACTTATTAAATGTCTATTATTTTAAGATTAACATGTAATGTGCCGAATTTATAAAATACATCGGCCAATTCAGAAGGAAAGAGAGAAACTTTGGAGGGAGCTTCCTTTTTTAAGGTAGCTCCCGAGACTAGAGTATCTTTCTTGGATCAACTTTCACCATAACTGGGCTGGCACTGTCTATCAGTACCCTATAGATGGAGTGCTCTGTCCATAATAAGTCTCTACCTAACAAGTTAAACTCTACATTGTTACTTTATCAAATCTTGTAACCCCTAGTAACCCATTATACTATTCATTTATCTTAATACTTTTTACTTACTTATGTCTACGTGTGGGTGTGCAAGTTGTATATTATTATTATAATTATATATAGTACCAGTCAACATTTTGGACACACCTACTCATTCAAGGTTATTTCTTTATTTTTACTATTTTCTACATTGTAGAATAATAGTGAAGACATCAAAACTATGAAATAATACATATGGAATCATGTAGTAATCCAAAAACTGTTAAACAAATCCAAATATATATATATTCTTCAAATAGCCACCCTTTGCCTTGATGACAGCTTTGCACACTCTGGCTTGTTTATGTGGGGTTTAGTTTGGGGGAGATTAGGCAACACACGGTTCAGAGAGTGCAGAAGTGTGTGTATGTGTGTGTGTGTGTGTGTGTGTGTGTGTGTACGTGTGTTCGTGTCGGTGTGTTTGTGTGTGTGTGCGTGTGTGTGTGTTTGTGTGTGTGTGTGTGTGTGTGTTTGTGTGTGTGTGTTTGTGTCGGTGTGTTTGTGTGTGTGTGCTTGCCTGTGTAGAGGTATGTTGGTTTGGAAGACTCATGTTTTTTTTCCCCACAGCAGTAAATGGAATGAGAGTTAATTCTCCATCTTGGCTTAGATGTAGGTTGTGTTCCAAATGGCACCTGTGGGGCCTGGTTAAAAGCAGTGCACTTCAAAGGGAATAGGGTGCCATTTAGGATGCTGATGGAAAACATCTCATCAGAGCCAGAGGCTGTTTATTTCCGCTGAGAAGTGTTTACCCAAAATGAAGATCCAGCAACAGTGGAGCCAATTCCTGCTGCATGGTAACAGGGGGGTTAGGAGAAGCGGGGGGGGGGTTTAGAATAAACATTCTTAGAACATACACAAACACATTAAAACGCACACATGCAGGCATGCAAGCACACACACACACACACACACACACACACACACACACACACACACACACACACACACACACACACACACACACACACACCTTCTTTGTTATGTACAGTGCCTTGCAAAAGTATTCATCTCCCTTGGCATTTTTCCTATTTTGTTGCATTACAACCTATAATTTAAATGGATTTTTATTTGAATTTCATGTAATGGACATACACAAAATAGTCAAAATTGGTGAAGTGAAATGAAAAAAATAACTTGTTTCAAAAAATTCAAAAAAAAAAAAAATAACGGAAAAATGGTGCGTGCATATGTATTCACTCCCTTTGCTATGAAGTCCCTAAATAAGATCTGGTGCAACCAATTACTTTCAGAAGTCACATAATTAGTTAAATAAAGTCCACCTGTGTGCAATCTAAGTGTCACATGATCTCAGTATATATAAACCTGTTCTGAAAGGCCCCAGAGTCTGCAACACCACTAAGCAAGGGGCACCACCAAGCAAGCGGCACCATGAAGACCAAGGAGCTCTCCAAACAGGTCCGGGACAAAGTTGTGGCGAAGTACAGATCAGGGTTGGGTTATACAAAAAATATAAAAAACTTTGAACATCCCACGGAGCACCATTAAATCCATTATTAAAGAATGGAAAGAATATGGCACCCCAACAAACCTCCCAAGAGAGGGCCACCCACCAAAACACACGGACCAGGCAAGGAGGGCATTAATCAGAGGCAACAAAGAGACCAAATATAACCCTGAAGGAGCTGCAAAGCTCCACAGCGGAGATTGGAGTATCTGTCCATAGGACCACTTTAAGCCGTACACTCCACAGAGCTGGGCTTTACGGAAGAGTGGCTAGAAAAAAGCCATTGCTTAAAGAAAAAAATAAGCAAACACGTTTGGTGTTCGCCAAAAGGCATGTGGGAGACTCCCCAAACATATGGGAGAAGGTACTCTGGTCAGATGAGACTAAAATTGAGCTTTTTGGCCATCAAGGAAAACGGTATGTTTGGCGCAAACCCAACACCTCTCATCACCCCGAGAACACCATCCCCACAGTGAAGCATGGTGGTGGCAGCATCATGCTGTGGGGATGTTTTTCATCGGCAGGGACTGGGAGACTAGTCAGAATTGAAGGAATGATGGATGCCGCATAATACAGGGAAATTCTTGAAGGAAACCTGTTTCAGTCTTCCAGATATTTGAGACTGGGACGGAGGTTCACCTTCCAGCAGGACAATGACCCTAAGCATACTGCTAAAGCAACACTCGAGTGGTTTAAGCGGAAACATTTAAATGTCTTGGAATGGCCTAGTCAAAGCCCAGACCTCAATCCAATTGAGACTCTGTGGTGTGACTTAAAGATTGCTGTACACCATTGGAACCCATCCAACTTGAAGGAGCTGGAGCAGTTTTGCCTTGAAGAATGGATAAAAATTCCAGTGGCTAGATGTGCCAAGTTTATAGAGACATACCCCAAGAGACTTGCAGCTGTAAATGCTGCAAAAGGTGGCTCTACAAAGTATTGACTTTGGCGGGGTGAATAGTTATGCACGCTCAAGTTTTATGTTTTTTTTGTCTTCTTTCTTGTTTGTTACGCAATAAAAAATATTTTGCATCTTCAAAGTGGCAGGCATGTTGTGTAAATTAAATGATACAAACCCCCCAAAAAATCCATTTAAATTCCAGGTTGTAAGGCAACAAAATAGGAAAAATGCCAAGGGGGGTGAATACTTTCGCAAGCCACTGTACCCACTTCTTAATCCCCACGATGCGTACCAAAGTAGTGTAGTAGAGGTTTACCCAATATTAATTAATAGGGCTGATGGAACAGATAAGAGTGTTCGCTTAAAATATTGATCATCTATTATTTTTTCACATTTTAGGCACAGCAATGTGCACACAGAGGTGAATGTTCCAAAATCCAATTTGCGAATAACACCATTCTAAAAAAGCACAATGCGAGCAGTTTCATGGACAGAAATATTTGTTAGATATTTAGAAAGAGGGGAGATCTAAAGATGCAGCTATAATTGGTTGCTAATATGACTAGAAAGGATAGTGGCTTTGGCTGCTACAGAATGAAGGAAAGTTTAAAGATACCAATAGAACAGGAGAATGCATGTGAGGAAATCTTTATAAAATAATTGAATCCACGTTTCTATGGTGGGATTTTGTCTATATGCTACTTTGAACGTCCAGGTTTCAAACCGTTAAGGAACAAGAAATATATAGCTATTCTAATGATAGGCCTAACCGTCTTCTGGAATATGGAAAGGCTTTCCCAAAAATCTTCTCAATTAAATGTTAACTATTTACAAAGTAGCCTACCTGGCAGAATTATACGCCAAAAACACCGGCTTCTCTGGCATTATCACTTAAATGTATGTGAATGGTGTGTATAGACAGTATGGACAGTACAGTATGTGAATAGAACAGGTGTCAAGAACTGCAACGCTGCAAGGTTTTTCACGCTCAACAGTTTCCCGTGTGTCTCAAGAATGGTCCACCACCAAAAGGACATCCAGCCAACTTGACACAACTGTATTTGTATTTATTTGTATTTGTATTTATTATGGATCCCCATTATACTGCCAAGGCAGCAGCTACTCTTCCTGGGGTCCAGCAAAATTAAGGCAGTTCATACTATTTTAAAACATCACAATACATTCACAGATTTCACAACACACTGTGTGCCCTCAGGCCCCTACTCCACTACCACATATCTACAGTACAAAATCCATGTGTACGTGTGTGTATAGTCCGTATGCTATTGTGTGTGTGTATGCATGTGGGAAGCATTGGAGTCAACATGGGCCAGCATCCCTGTGGAACGCTTCGACACCTTGTAGAGTCCGTGCCCCGACGAATTGAGGTTGTTATGAGGGCAAAGTGTGGTGCAACTCAATATTAGGAAGGTGTTCTTAATGTTTTGTACACTCAGTGTATGTCATGATTATTTGCATCAGGCCATGTGTTTTCCAACCTCCCTCTCATGTGCTGCAAAAACACCACTAACCAAACAACAGTGCCCGCACACTTTTATCAAAGGGAGGGAAGGGTATGTGGGAAGCGGAGGGGGAGAAGGAGGGGTGGAGGGGGAAGTGGGTGGGAGGGGGGAGGTGGAGCATGTGTTGTGTGGTACCAGTGGCGCACCTCTCTCTCCACTCTCTGAAGTCCTCCTCTCTATGCCTGAGGCTGATCCACAGGTACGGACACTCAATGCCAGAAGACAGCCAACGAGACACGCTAACGAGACACGCTAACGAGACACGCTAACTAGTTCATATCACTCATTTCATACTGATACAGATGTAGCATACGTGGACCAAAAAGCATATAAAAAATAACGTCATGATATTGCTTCATTTGTTCTGATATACAGTGCATTAGGAAAGTATTCACACCCCTTCACATAAGTATTCAGATCCTTTGCTATGAGACTCGAAATTGAGCTCAGGTGCATCCTGTTTCCATTGATCATCCTTGAGATGTTTCTACAACTTGATTGGAGTCCACCTGTGGTAAATTAAATTGATTGGACGTGATTTGGAAAGGTACACACCTGTCTACATAAGGTCCCACAGTTGACAGTGCATGTCAGAGCAAAAACCAAGCCATGAGGTCGAAAGGAATTGTCCGTAGAGCTCCAAGACAGGGTTGTGTCGAGGCACAGATCTGGGGAAGGGTACCAAAAAATGTCTGCAGCATTGAAGGTCCCCAAGAACACATTGGCCTCCATCATTCTTAAATGGAAGAAGTTTGGAACCACCAAGACTCTTCCTAGAGCTGGCCGCCCGGCCAAACTGAGCAATCGGGGGAGAAGGGCCTTGTCAGGGTGGTTACCAAGAACCCGATGGTCACTGACAGAGTTCCAGAGATCCTATTTGGAGATGGGAGAAACTTCCAGAAAAACAACCATCTTTGTAGCACTCCACCAATCAGGGCTTTATGGTAGAGTGGCCAGAGAGAAGCCACTCCTCAGTAAAAGGCACTTGACAGCCCGCTTGGAGTTTGCCAAAAGGCACCTAAAGGACTCTCAGACTATGAGAAACAAGATTCTCTGGTCTGATGAAACCAAGATTGAACTCCTTGGCCTGAATGCCAAGGAGGAAAGGAAACCTGGCACCATCCCTACGATGAAGCATGGTGGTGGCAGCGTCATTCTGTGGGGATGTTTTTCAGCGGCAGAGACTGGGAGACTAGTCAGGATCGAGGGAAAGATGAACGGAGCAAAGTACAGAGAGATCCTTGATGAAAACCTGCTCCAGAGCGCTCAGGACCTCAGACTGGGGCGAAGGTTCACCTTCCAACAGGATAACGACCCTAAGCACACAGCCAAGACAACGCAGCAGTGACTTCAGGACAAGTCTCTGAATGTCCTTGAGTGGCCCAGCCAGAGCCTGGACTTGAACCCGATCAAACATCTCTTGAGAGACCTGAAAACAGCTGTGCAGCGACGCTCCCTATCCAATTGAAAGGTTCTGCAGAGAAGAATGGGAGAAGCTCCCCAAATACAGGTGTGCCAAGCTTGTAGCGTCATACCCAAGAAGACTCAAGGCTGTAATCGCTGCCAAAGGTGCTTCAACAAAGTACTGAGTAAAGGGTCTGAATACTTATGTAAATGTCATATTTCCGTTTTTATATTTTATACATTTGCAAAATTTTCTACAAACCTGTTTTTGCTTTGTCATAATGGGGTATTGCCTGTAGATTGATTAGGGGGGGGGGAAACGATTTAATCCATTTTTGAATAAGGCTGTAACGTAACAAAATGTGGAGAAAGTCAAGGGGTCTGAATACTTTCCAAATGCACTGTAACTATCTGGTTTACTAGCTCCGGGTGGCAGGTAGCCTAGAAGTCAGAGTGTTGGGCCAGTAAATTAAAGGTTACTGGTTCAAATACATGAGCTGACAAGGTGAAACATTTGCTCCAGGGGAGCTGTAATACTGACTGACCTTGTAAAACAACACATTTCACAGCACCTATCTGGTATATGAATTAAACATATATTCTTTGTCTTATTTTTTTTAATACATGTTCGTAGTAATATTTGACATTACATTTACATTTACATTTACGTCATTTAGCAGACGCTCTTATCCAGAGCGACTTACAAATTGGTGCATTCACCTTATAGCCAGTGGGATAACCACTTTACAATTATATTTTTTTGGGGTGGGGTGGGGTAAGGGGGGGTTAGAAGGATTACTTTATCCTATCCCAGGTGTTCCTTAAAGAGGTGGGGTTTCAAATGTCTCCGGAAGGTGGTGAGTGACTCCGCTGTCCTGGCGTCGTGAGGGAGCTTGTTCCACCATTGGGGTGCCAGAGCAGCGAACAGTTTTGACTGGGCTGAGCGGGAACTGTGCTTCAACAGAGGTAGGGGAGCCAGCAGGCCAGAGGTGGATGAACGCAATGCCCTCGTTTGGGTGTAGGGACTGATCAGAGCCTGAAGGTACGGAGGTGCCGTTCCCCTCACAGCTCCGTAGGCAAGCACCATGGTCTTGTAGCAGATGCGAGCTTCAACTGGAAGCCAGTGTAGTGTGTGGAGGAGCGGGGTGACGTGAGAGAACTTGGGAAGGTTGAACACCAGACGGGCTGCGGCATTCTGGATGAGTTGTAGGGGTTTAATTGCACAGGCAGGGAGCCCAGCCAACAGCGAGTTGCAGTAATCCAGACGGGAGATGACAAGTGCCTGGATTAGGACCTGTGCCGCTTCCTGTGTAAGGCAGGGTCGTACTCTCCGAATGTTGTAGAGCATGAACCTACAGGATCGGGTCACCGCCTTGATGTTAGCGGAGAACGACAGGGTGTTGTCCAGGGTCACGCCAAGGCTCTTCGCACTCTGGGAGGAGGACACAACGGAGTTGTCAACCGTGTACAGTATGTGATATTATCCTCTAAATAGCAATTAGCCTATGAAAATGTTTTTCTGACTCCATAAAGGTAATTATAAAATACAAGCATTAGGCAATGAGCTGACGTTGATTTGCAAAAATTATTATGAGAATTGTCTATATCAAAGGCAGATATTTAATAACATTGTACAATGAATGGAATAACATACAAAGCATTAACAAGCATTACAAGGCAATATTCTAAGCATATAGATCCAAAGGTTAACTGACAAGACAAAGCATGAACAAAGATATGATTACTAGGCCAGAGGTTAGGAAATGAGAATTGATCAAACAACCTTCCTCCATGTACTGGATACAGGATAAGAGATATCATACAACCTTCCTCCATGTACTGGATACAGGATAAGAGAGAGAACATACAACCTTCCTCCATGGACTGGATACAGGATAAGAGAGAGATCATACAACCTTCCTCCATGTACTGGATACAGGATAAGCGAGAGATCATACAACCTTCCTCCATGGACTGGATACAGGATAAGAGAGAGATCATACAACCTTCCTCCATGTACTGGATACAGGATAAGAGAGAGAACATACAACCTTCCTCCATGGACTGGATACAGGATAAGAGAGATATCATACAACCTTCCTCCATGTACTGGATACAGGATAAGAGAGAGATCATACAACCTTCCTCCATGTACTGGATACAGGATAAGATATATCATACAACCTTCCTCCATGGACTGGATACAGGATAAGAGAGATCATACAACCTTCCTCCATGGACTGGATACAGGATAAGAGAGATCTTACAACCTTCCTCCATGTACTGGATACAGGATAAGAGAGATCATACAACCTTCCTCCATGGACTGGATACAGGATAAGCGAGATATCATACAACCTTCCTCCATGGACTGGATACAGGATAAGAGATATCATACAACCTTCCTCCATGTACTGGATACAGGATAAGAGAGAGATCATACAACCTTCCTCCATGGACTGGATACAGGATAAGAGAGAGATCATACAACCTTCCTCCATGTACTGGATACAGGATAAGCGAGAGATCATACAACCTTCCTCCATAGACTGGATACAGGATAAGAGAGAGATCATACAACCTTCCTCCATGGACTGGATACAGGATAAGAGAGAGATCATACAACCTTCCTCCATGGACTGGATACAGGATAAGAGAGAGAACAAAAGCTTTTCATTCCATTTATAACATCTGAAGGTGTCACCTTTCAACCCAACACCAACCACCTTTGACCAATCAAATAATTCCAATCAAACGATACCAAACACTCCCAGGCCCAATCTCTACAGGGTGTCACAGCGTGTAAAGCCTTGTGTTTGAGATGAGACCAATTTTAAATTTAGAGAATTCCTGAGAGGACAATAGACCTTCCTTGAGAGTAATTAAAAGTTCACCATGTACAGAGATAATACATCCATATAGACAGCATCAGAGATAATACATCCATATAGACAGCATCAGACATAATACATCCATATAGACAGCATCAGAGATAATACATCCATATAGACAGCATCAGAGATAATACATCCATATAGACAGCATCAGAGATAATACATCCATATAGACAGCATCAGAGATAATACCTCCATATAGACAGCATCAGAGATAATACATCCATATAGACAGCATCAGAGATAATACATCCATATAGACAGCATCAGAGATAATACATCCGTATAGACAGCATCAGAGATAATACATCCATATAGACAGCATCAGAGTTATCCTCAGGGTACAAGTTCCACATTGATACCAGACATGGATACTATCGTATTATTCTATCACTCAGTCAATAGTCAGTCCTCTGAGTGGGCGGCAGGTGGCTTAGTGGGTAAGAGCGTTGTGCCAGTAACCGAAAGGTCGCTGGTTTTAATCCCTGAGCCGACTAGGTGTGCCCTTAAGCAAGGCACTTAACCCTAACTGCTCATGTAAGTCGCTCTGGATAGGAGCGTCTGCTAAATGACGTAAATGTAAATACTGTAACAGAGAAACATTTTTGCCCCTCAGAGGGGGAATGGCTATCTAGTCATTTAGCATTGTCCTTTGTTCTTGGTCCATTTGCCGCTCCAGGTGAGAGAGAACACATAAATTAGGGCCGAGCCTACATGTTTAGACTGTAACGTTGGGTGAAGGGTCTTCACTGTAGGTTATACATGTTTAGACTGTAACGTTGGGTGAAGGGTCTTCAGTGTAGGTTATACATGTTTAGACTGTTGAGAGAGAGAGGTCATGGGCTCTTGAGTTCTTCTGCAAAAAAATAAATATAGAATTAGAGTTGGATAAATATAGATCGACTTAGATTTTTTCTCAAGGACATCCAGGATACTACCCTCTACATCAAAACCTTCAATCTAAATAAAAATTCCAAATCTAAATGTTTTATTTTTGACAAATTTACCTGAATGGATTATTACTACCAAGGACTATCAAGACAAAACCTCTAACAAACAAAAACCTGCAGAGGAAACACAGCGCAAACCTGGAAATACCATCCAACCCAAAACTGAGTGAGTAATGTTCAGTTTGAAGTTACTTCTGAAGCCAAAAAGACAATAATCTCTAGGTAATTGCGTTATTTAAAGCTAAGTAAATAAGGCTACTAAGCTACCAAGCTGCTAGGACAGAACATACATGGGCTGCAACTTCAATTAGCACTGCAATGAGATGTGTGAAAACACTTGAGCCCAACAATGGCAGGAGAGTTTCACAGCCTCCCCCACCCAAATGCAGAGGCCGTTGAAGCCCCCTGCCCAGGATTTATGCAGATGTCATCACAGTACAGTACACATTGGATATTAAAAACAACACTTCATGGAATAAGTACAAAAAGAAGCTCCTCAAGGACAATCCAGAGACACTATTTGCTGACTGCTACAAAGAGGGGAATGTAAGCAACTTAATTTTCCACACAGACCATCCCCTGGCATGGCACAGTGCTATAAGAGCACACTACCCCTATGTCAAGAGACAGGGTATTGGCCCAGGGTGGAAACTCAGAATACTAGACATTGAGGAAATTCAAACAACCTCTGTCAACGTGTACAGGTCTGGAACCGTAATGGTGCAGGGCATCCTCATGCAGTTTCAGCAGTACTTTTACGTGATCAAAGAGCGAGCACAGCAGAAAAAAGCTCTCTCTCTCTCAGTGACGATTCCCCCATCCTGAGTGAGTCTGATCCCACCTCATCCTCAAACTGCCCTGTAGATGAGCAGACGAGCAGCCCCAAGAGGAGAGTCACCCCACCCCCCCAACACTGAAACAGACCCAGGTCCCACAACTGCTCCTCCATTGTTGAGAGAGACAAATGAACAGAGCTAGATGGTGAGAGAGATGGTTAGAGATAGAGAGATGGTGGAGCTCAGAGAGCTAGTTCACACACTCCAGACAGAACAGACCCACAAAACAGAGGAAGCACAACAACACACCCCCAACAAGACCCGGAGGGCTGAAGGCTGCACTGAGTCCCAGAACCGGACAAGAACCTGACACTCTCAGCACAAAGGGGTACAACTATGACAAAACAACCAACAAAAACCTGGTCACAACTCCTGCAGTTTGTCGCACACTGGGTCTGTACATAGTCAATGGTTAGCCTATTGTAGGTACACCTACAGCTCATCTCTTGGCAGTAGTACTGTAGACTATTTTATCTCTGACCTCAACCCAGAGTCTCTCAGAGCGTTCACAGTCATCCCACTGACACCCCTATCAGACCACAGCAAAATCACAGTCTACTTGAACAGAGAAATACTCAATCATGAGGCAACAAAGCCAAAGGAACTGTATAATATTAAGAAATGCTATAGATGGAAGGAAAGTAGTGTCGAAACCTACCAAAAAACAATTAGGCAACAACAAATTAAATCCCTTTTAGACAACTTCCTGGACAAAACGTTCCACTGTAATAGTGAAAGTGGAAACTTGGCAGTAGAAAACCTAAACAGTATATTTGACCTCTCAACTTCCCTATCAAATCTAAAAATCTCTAACAGAAAACCAAAGAAAAGTAATAACAGTGATAAATGGTTTGATGAAGAATGCAAAAACCTAAGAAAGAAATTGAGAAACCTATCCAACCAAAAACATAGAGACCCAGAAAACCTGAGCCTACGCCTTCATTATGGTGAATCACTAAAACAATACAGAAATACACTACGGAAAAAGAAGGAACAGCATGTCAGAAATCAGCTCAATGTAATTGAAGAATCCATAGACTCTAACCACTTCTGGGAAAATTGGAAAACACTAAACAAACAACAACACGAAGAGCTATCTATCCAAAACGGAGATGTATGGGTAAACCACTTCTCCAATCTTTTGGAGAACAGCAAAAACATACACCTGATGAATTACAAATCTTAGAATCAGCTATTAAAG